>NC_134362.1:34900775-35154740 GCF_048569485.1 Anomaloglossus baeobatrachus
AACAATATGGGTTCTAGGTGTTCCTACTGGTAATAGGTTGGGTTATAGGTGCTGACCCTGGTAATAAGGAACTTTATATCGTGCAGGTATAGCACAAGTTCTAGTGTGGTAATAGGATGGGTTCTAGGCATTCTCTCTGATAATAGCACGGGTTCTAGATGTTCTTGCTGGTAATAGGATGAGTTCTAAGCATACTCTCTGATACTAGTAGGGGCTCTAGGTGTTTTATCTGGTAACATGATGGGTTCTAGGTGTTCCCACTGGTAATAGGTTGGGTTATAGGTCCTGCCCCTGGTAATAAGCCAGTTTCTAACATGCAGGTATAGCACTGGTAATAAGATGGGTTATAGACATTCTCTCTGATAATAGCACAGGTTCTAGGTGTTCTCTCTAGTAATAGAATGGTTCCTTCTGGTAATATGCCAGTTTCTATCATGCAGGTATACCATGGGTTCTAGTCTGATAATAGGATCGGTTCTAAGTGTTGTTTTTTTTTTAAATAACATCACAGGTTCTAGGTGTTCTCTGTGGTAAAAGCATGGGTTCTAGCTATTCCCTCTGGTAATATGCCAGTTTGTATCATGCAGATATAGCACGGGTTCTAGTCTGATAATTGGATGGGTTCTAGGTGTTTTCTCTATCATGGGGGCTAGGTGTTCCTCCTAGTAATAGCATGGGTTTTAGGTGGTCCTTCTAGTAATAGCATGGGTTCTAGGTGGTCGTCCTAGTAATAGCATGGGTTCTAGGTGGTCCTCCTAGTAATAGCATGGGTTCTAGGTGGTCCTCCTAGTAATAGCATGGGTTCTAGGTGGTCGTCCTAGTAATAGAATGGGTTCTAGGTGTTCCGCCTAGTAATAGGATGGGTTCTAGGTGTTCCGCCTAGTAATAGCATGGGTTCCGCCTAGTGATAGGATGGGTTCTAGGTGTTCCTCCTAGTAATAGCATGGGTTCTAGGTGTTCCTCCTAGTAATAGCATGGGTTCCTCCAGGTTATGATTGCAGGTTTAGTATAGGTTCTATTGTGAAAAAGATGTAACAGCGCTCAACATCTGGAGAAAAATATAACTTTTTTGGATTCCTTTAAAACATACAGGTAAGTCAGGGAGCTAGCAGAGTGCAGACGACGGCCGCTTTGTGTGTGAACGCCTCCACAAGTTTGTGTACCGTTAGTATTGGTAAAGGTTCTAGATGTGGCCTCTGGTAATTGAATAATTTGCAGATATTGCACGGGTTCTAGGTATTCCCTCTGGTAATAGGATGCATTTAAGCTGTGACCTTTAGTAATATGACAGTCCAGACATCCACTTAGCAGTGACACATAGTTAAGATACTAAAAGGAATCTGTCTGCAGGTTTTTTGCAATGTTATCTGAGAGCAGTAGGATGTAGGGCCAGAGACCCTGATTCCAGCCATTTTGTCACTTTCTGGACTGCTTGGTTCAGTTTTGATAGAATCTGTTTTCTCTGCTGTAGATGTAGCAGTGCTCAGATTGCTGAGCTGTGTATAACCCTGCCCACACTCCTGATTGACAGCTATACACAACAAGCTGCCAATCAGTGGTGGGGGTTACTCAGATTAGCTGGACTGACTTGCACAAGACATGATAATCTCTTGCTGATAAAATACTGACTACAGCGCACAGCCAAATGAGTGACACGTCGCTGAATTCCGGGTCTCAATACATACATTATACCGCTTTCAGGTTAAGTATCAAAAATCTGCAGTCAAATTCCCATTAACTAGTTGTTGGTGATTTTTTTTTTTTTGTAGATTGACATTTGGATCTGTTCATATGTCTCCACCTGCAACGTTTCCTGTGTTCTCGATGTTTTCTATGGCCCCCACTCTTTTTGTTTCAGGGTCCCATGTGCATTACTAGTTTTACTTAAAAGGGGGTACAAACTGCAGCTCATTATGAGGATTGCTTTAAGTGCGCTTTGATGTAATTTCGTAGATTTTGGAACAGTAACATTTACTTTTTGAACATTTTGGTTCTATTTAAAAAGCAGAAAATTGCCCAAGTGACCAATCACTGACCCTCCCTTGTGCTGAGCTCCCCCGTGTCCCTGTGGTTTTTGAATCGTGCCCCCGTACTGTAGGTTACCTCTGCAGGGCACGACTCGTCGTTACCATCAATCCTCCGCGGTTGGGGTTTTCCGTCAAGTGAAGAGTGAAACCCGCAAACCTTCGCTGTTGTGGAATCTCAGAAAACCACAGCGGCTTCCTGCTCACGTGTCGCCTGCACAGCGTGGCTCCAGGGTTACCCTGCATTGTGACACCTCCTAGGTCGTGGCCTCACCTGGTGACCCATATTTCGGAGTGCTCTCTTTTTGGCAGGCTGCTAGTAAATTGCTGCAGGGTGTTATGTTGTAAGGAGTTATACATTTGTGTAATAACCAGATGCTACCAAACTATGTGACCATTATATCTGAGTAATAATATAGTTTACTTATAGTACATCTTGTTAATTCTGTCCCAAGGTGGAAATTTTCCCTACCAATCCTGCGAATGGGGCTCTGTAGAGTTGGTCGATTGAACATGCACCCTGTTGTGATCCGGTAACCGTGGAAGATTACAAACAAATCCCATTAGTAGAAAAACACCAAGGAAAACAAGAGCAGTTGGAACCTGGGCTGACCGCAATCCTCTATCAGACCACGCTAGAAGTAGCCGTGGAGCGTTCCTAGACGCCACGTCACAGCCGGAGAAACTAGCTACGCCTCACAGATAGAAATGAGGAAATCTACCTTGCCTTAGAGAAATCCCCAAAGGAATAGCCAGCCCCCGACATATAGATATTACGGTGATGTAGGAAAACCTGATACAAAGGAAAAATAGATTTAGCAAAGGGTGAGGCCCAACTACCTAGATACAAAGGAAAAAAAAGGAAATTGATTGCGGTCAGTAGAAAAACCCTGCAAAAAAATACCAATCTCTTGATAGTAAAAATGGCCCTGGAGGTCACATGACCTCACCCCCACTATATCAGGTACTCTTGTAAATAATAAGAGAAACAAAATACCAAAAATACAAAAGTGCAAATAATCAAGTTTGACAGGGAAAATCTCCCTTTTCTTGCAGAAGAGCTAGCAAAGGGGGAACCCCCATGCTCACCAAACTAGAAAAGCAAACTTCACCTGCAAGAAAACAGATTCCAAACAAAGCAAAAGAAAAACAAACACCCTAAGGTGTAAACCAGGAAACAAGGCAAAAAGCTTTTGCAAACTTATCTGCAGAGGTCTTGCACAGGAAAACAGGGAAGGACAGAACTCCAAGCCAGGTTCAGAAACTGAGGAAAATTCAACCATCACTGGCGCCAGCAAGGCAAAAAGTGCTCTCCTATATAGACCAGGCTTGTCTGCAATAGGACTTCCTTAATTCCCAATTAACGCCAACACCTGTCTGAGTCACAGGCTCAGACTCAGCTTCACTACCATTCCTGGCCATCAGAGGGAGCTCGAAAACAGCACCTACATAGACGACATTCACAATAGCACCCCCTCCACGTCCTTTATTGTCTGTGGGGTCATCAATAGATTTATTCAGCAGTCCCATGCACAATGAACCAAGACGTTTCGGGTGCTTGTGCTCAACGTCTACTCCGACAGGACTCTATGAACCCTTATTCTTTTTTGGATCGTTAACAGTATCCCCCCTATTCTTTAGATAAGGATAATTTTAAGCTTAGGAGACGCCTGGGAACCCATCACTTGCAGAATCGGTGGGGGGTCCTGAAGTCAGACCCTACAGTTCACTGTTTTATAGAATCACCGTTCAACCTTTTTACTAAGACATATATCTGATAAGACTTTATAAAGGCAATCTGTACTGTAATCTGAGAACAGATTAATGTAGAGACGGAGACCCTGATTCCAGCGATTCTGGTTCATTTTGTTAAAATCAGTATTTTATCAACAGGAGATTATCATTAGAGGACTTGTAACCTGCTGCCAGGTAGTCCTCCTTTTTCATAAGCTCTATAACCCTGCCCCCACCACTCATTGGCAGCTTTCTGTCTATGCACAGTGTACACAGGAAGCTGCCAATCAGTGGTGTGGGTGGGGTTATACACAGTTCAGCATTCAGAGAACTGCTAGATCTGCAGCAGAGAAAACAGGGATGTTATCAAAAGTGCAGTAAGTGACATATCACAAGAATCGGGGGTCTCATGCTCTCAGATGGGGAAACAAAATAGCAGATCCCTTTAAGAAGTTTGCAGATGAGCTCTTGTTTTTCTTGAATTCTTTTTTGGGGTTGAGGCTGGTTTTAGGAATTGAGTCCAGGTTTCTCAAACTTGTGAAGCACCTGTCAAGCCGACAGAAGACAGGGATTAGAGCCATAATTGTACCAGTCTCAGTCTCTTATTCCTACATTTTTGGGATGAGTAATTCTTGCAATCTGCATTTTCATAGGCGATAGGACTGGAAAGATTGATGTGAAAAAGCCGCTCGTGCTTCATCCCACCTGTCCTTTCTCTGTTCACCTGCGTCATCCACTAAAAAAATCTGACTGTCTATAGCCGGCATTTAACCTCGCTGCTGGATACCGGTCATAAACGCAAAAATCTGCTTATTCCTTAACGCGAACTCTGCAGAAGTCCAATAACATGCTGAATCATAAGAAATATCAATCGGGAATATTCCTTCAATGACGTAGGAGAAACACTTCAAAGACTGTTTTTTGGCACCTGGGTCTTATATATCCCATTTCAGCTTTCGTCTGGGAATCTCAAGAGACTGATGTTTTATAGATTGCAGATACAGAAGATAAAAGAAAAAAATGATTGGCCTGGCTGGCAAATACGCCAAAAAGGAGAGGTCCAGTGTCGTTGACCTATTTCATGAACTTGAGGGCTCGGACGTTGATGAAGAGGAGATCAGCTCCTTCTGATCTACTTTGTTGACACCAGAGAAGATCCTTCACCAAGTGAAGACAATGATTAATCTTCTTTAGGAAAAGATCCTATATTTTGGAGGAACGACAAGAAGAACAGGACAACCCCCGAGAATGACAATTGTCAAAGACCATCCTAAATATCATGAACACAATAGAGGCAAAAATGGTTTGGCGAAAAACTTGACAAGTCAGAAGATGACTTTGATGTTTACGTGCCAAAATCCAGACCTTGGTGCGTTCTTAACGGTAGCATGGACATCTTCAAGTCAAGAAGATGACAAGGTTCAATGATCTTGAACCTAAAGAGGAACAATAAAAAGAACAATGTTTACGTGCCGAAAATCCAGACCTCGGTACCTTCTCAACACTAGCATGGACATCTTCCATCTTCACGTTAAGAAGATGAGAAGGTTCAATGATCTTGTCACCCCTAGATTCCCAACTAAAGAGGAACAATAAGAAGAACGACATTTACATGCCAAAATCCAGACCTTGGTACCTTCTCAACACTAGCATTGATATCTTCAAGTAAAGAAGCTGACAAGGTTCAATGATCTTGACGCTCCTAGATTCCCAACTAAGGAGGAACAATAAGAAGAACGACGTTTACGTGCCGAAATCCAGACCTTGGTACCTTCCAAACACTTGCATTGATATCTTCCATCTTCAAGTAAAGAAGCTGACAAGGTTCAGTGATCTTGTCGTTCCTAGATTCCCAACTAAGAAGGAATAATAAGAAGAATGATGTTTACGTGCTGAAATCCAGACCTTGGTACCTTCTCAACACTAGCATTGATATCTTCCATCTTCAAGTTAAGAAGCTGACAAGGTTCAGTGATCTTGTCGCTCCTAGATTCCCCACTAAGGAGGAACGACCAGAAGAACAGGAGAACACACCCGAAATTTAAATTGTCAACGGCAATCCTAATTATCATGAACACAATAGAGAAGCCAATATTGTTTGGGGAATAACTTGACAAATCAAAAAACGACTTTGACGTTTAAGTGCTGAAATCCAGACCTCGGTAACTTATCATCGCTAGCATGGACATCTTCCATCATCAAGTCAAGAAGATAAGGAGCAATTATCTTGATGTTCCTAAATTCCCAACAAAGGAGGAACGACAAGAAGGACTGGAGGACATCAGAAATGAAAATTGTCAAAGACAGTCCTAAAGATCATGAACAGAAGCCACTATGGTTTAGGGGAGAAACTTGACAAATCAGAAAACTACTTTGACGTTTAAATGCTGAAATCCAGATCTCGGTACCTTATCAACACTAGCATGGACATCTTCCATCTTCAAGTCAAGAACATGACAAGGAGCAATGATTGCGATGCTCCTAGATTGCAAACTAAATCAATCGGCTAAGGTCTAGACCTCTGTACCTTCTCAACATTAGCAGAGACATCTTCCATCTTCAAGTCAAGAAGATGACAAGGTTCAATGATCTTGATGCTTCTAGATTCCCAACTAAGGAGAAACAACAAGAAGAACAGAAGAACACCTGAAATGAAAATAGTCAGACAATCTTAAATATCATGACCACAATAGAGAAGGCAAAGACCTTTTTGGGATAGACTTCACATGTCAGAAAATGACTGACATTTAAGTGCCGAAATCTAGACCTCCGTATCTTTTCAACACTAGCATGGACATCTTCCATTTTCAAGTCAAGAAGATAAGGTTCGATGATCTTGATGCTCCTAGATTCCCAACTAAGGAGGAATGACCAGAAGAACAGGAGGACACCCGAGAACGAAAATTGTCAAAGACAATCCTAAATATCTTGAACTCAATAGAGAAGGCAAAGATATTTGGGGGGGAAAAGCTTGACAAGTCAGAAATGACTGATGTTTACATGCTGAAATCTAGACTTCTGTACCTTATCAACGCTAGCATGGACATCTTCCATCATCAAGTCAAGAAAATGACAAGGAGCAATGATCTTGATGCTCCTAGATTCCCAACTAAGGAGGAACAACAAGAAGAACAGGAGGACACCAGAAATGAAAATTGTCAAAGATCCTAAATATCATGACCATAATAGAGAAGGCAAAGGATGGTTTGGGTAAAAACTTGACAAATCAGAAAATTACTTTGATGTTTACGTGCTGAAATCCAAACCTTGGTATGTTCTCAACCCTAGCACGGACATCTTCTATCTTCACGTCAAGAAGATGACAGGAAGCAATGATCTTGACTCTCCTACATTCCCAACTAAGGATCAACGACAAGAAGACCAGGAGGACACCAGAAATTAAAATTGTCAAGGATAATCCTAAATATCATGAACACAATAGAAAAGGCAAAGATATATTTTGGGGAAAATGTCTGCTGGTTACGTGCTGAAATCCAGACCTTGCTACCTTCTTAACATTAACATGGACATCTTCCATCTTCAAGTTAAGAAGATGACAAGGAGGAATGATCTTGATGCTCATTGATTCCCAACGAAGTCAATCTACTAAGGTCTTCAAACATCCTTACAACATGATGTGGCATCTCCAAAACCACGGCCGTCATGGCCAGCAGCAGCTTAGCATTCTTTTGAGATGGCATCAAATATGTTCTGTTACCGCTCTGAATTAAAAGGACAAACCAGCATCGAGACCTCAAAAACGAGGAGAACATGAGAGCCCCATTTCAAGTGTCACCTTGTTTAGGTATCAGTGGTCCTATTTTTGGCAACTTTGTGCCAACTTTGACGCCTCTTGGACAATTGATGTCCTCACTTTTGTGAGAAAGTTGACCGGGAGCTTTTTTTTCTAAATCTGTGCTCCCGAGAAACCAGCCAAGCGGAATCGAAAACAATCAGGAGCATCTGCTCAGCTGTGGCCACTTCTCTAATGGTGGCCACAACCAACAGGAGCCTGATGGAAATGCACAATCTGACTGCACTATTATCTCGGGATCCATAAAGAACCGAAAAGTTTTTATACTCCTAACTGGGAACAGATTGAAAAATGATCATTAAGTTGGGAGTACCCCCCTTTTTAATGATGTCTCGCCCTAATCTGTTACCTTTCAATTCATATCCTCCCTTAAATTCATCCTACATTGTTGCTCTCCAGGAGAGGTTTTCCTGCGGTTATTACTGTACGAGGCGTATAATCTGCAGATGAAAGGATCCTCCGTCACCGCTCTCCACTTATTAGTACCCGCCGGTATAAATCATCAAGGGTCTCTGTATAGCTGACGATTAGACCCCCCCGGAGCGTACACCTGTCCACCACATGCATAATCCCCGGCTCAAAGACTAGTGACGTCCAAGAGGCAGAGAAGCGTTCCTCATTATTGCAGGTTACACGGTGGCTTTGTGGACGCCATTTTTAGCCGCTGCATTGGAGGAGGGGATGAGATATTTGTGGAATAATCCAAATCTGTAAAATCTTGTAGTAAAAGTGTTCAGCCATTCAGAGGGGGACAGGAAGGGGGAGGTGGAGGGGGAGGTGGAGGGGGACGGGGAGGGGGACGGGGAGGGGGACGGGGACGGGGAGGGGGACGGGGAAGGGGACGGGGAGGGGGAGGGGGACGGGGACCGGGAGGGGGACCGGGAGGGAGAGTGAGAGGGGGACTGGAAGGGAGAGGGGGACCGGAAGGGAGAGGGAGAGGGGGACCGGGAGGGAGAGGGAGAGGGGGACCGGGAGGGAACGAGTGGGGGACCGAGAGGGAGAGGGGGACCGGGAGGGAGAGAGAACTCCTCCCGCAATGCAAGGAATGAGCAATCAGGACTCCAAGGACGATGAGAGGAACAGGATGAAATACAAGGATTAATAGAAACTTATTTAATAAGATGACTTTACCCTGTAATTTGGGAATTGTTCCTGCACCCGTCATGATAATATTCTCCACCCGCTGTGTAATATCCAGGTCTCGGTTACATCACCTTCTCACTTCAGACTTCAAAGTCTCCACTTTTTTTTGCCAAAACTCTTGCGTCTGAAGAGCGATCTGGCGGCCGCTGTCTATTTACATCTGTCACTGGTGATCGTTGTATCTGAGATTTCCACGTCTATGAAGGAGATAAATAAAAATGACTGATCTCTGTGGAAAGCAGAGCGACCGCCCTGGTGGGGAGGGGGGTCACTGACAGGACATACGAGTGACCAAAAACATGTTGTGGAAGAGTCTGGGGTTTTTGTTTTATTTTCTTTCCCTTAGATTGTGAGCCCTAATGGGGACAGTGTTGCCAATGTATGTAAAGTGCTGTGGAATTAATAGCGCTATATAAATGAATAAATTATTAGTAATATTAATAATAATAATTAATAATAATTATTATTATAATTATTATTAATAATAATAATAACAATCATTGCAACCAGGAAAAAATTATTATGCTGTATTATCATTACACTGTATCATTGCAAACCTCCCCCTGTAAATGTGGAGTGTGCCCCCACCCCGGGAAAAAGTTTTGTATGGTCCCTTGTAAGAAACCAACAACCATTATAGCCGTGTGTAGTCTGTCAGTTTGCTGGTTGCAGAGTGAATTCACTAAAAATGAATTCCCATTGAATCTGATGGAGCCTCGTTCTGAGAACTTTCTAAAAACGAAGCTCCATAGGAATTGATGGGTGTCGAGGGACATTACACCATTGAATTACATCAGAACCTCAAGGATTTCTTTTTAATTAATTTGTGAACGAGAGAGTGGGGGGGTCTTTATTTGCCAGGTTAGTAATGGAAATGACTGATAGATGCCGCTCTCGGCTGCGCCACCTCCCAACGAAGCTTTGCCGATTTTTCAAAAACTTGGCTGAAAGTGGCATCAAAATTCCAGAAGTTGCAAAACTTTTGTGCAACTTGTTGCCAGAATTCCGAGGAGACCTGGTTGATGAGTCAGCTTTTATGTGGGACCAGTGATGTTCTGGGCTGGTAGCACGGCAGCCATGACGTTCTGGATTATAGGATGGCCGGGTGATGACCTCTGTATTACCAGACACCTTGTATATTAGTCACCCCAGTTTTCCAGCTAATGGAACGCCTCCCTGTTTAATAACGTCTGGGCCTGCACTTTATGGTGCATCATTGTGTTTTATACGTTCCTTCCTTTTGGATGAGGCAGATAAGTGTCAGGTTGCACTGAAGACTCAGGACTGTTTTTAGATGCGTAATTGGTCGCCTGCGCCTTTAAGAGCGGTGCATCCTGCGCTGCCGTCAGCGGGTGACAGGCACCTGGTTCTGTTCTATTCCTGAGCGCATCACGAGTCCTGCGTCTATACTGTAATTATATGTTACCGCCAGATTACGCTGCCTATTAAATGTCAGCGTCCTGACAGACTATAGTGACAGCTGCCGACAGCCCCGTAACCTATTAATTTGGAAGTCCGTCCATATGACCCCCCATATAATGATTCCGGAATGGTATATAATTATATCTGCTGTCATCTAACCAGGTCTATTCCCAAAAAAACTCACCGATTTCTTACCATTTTCAGGATTTATTTCATATCCTGTCTATTTGCTAATTCCGGATCAGTTTAATCTGAGTTTTTGATGTGGATTTTTGAAGCTGATTCTGCTCCAGATTCCACTTTTGGGGGGAAAAAAACCCACTTCATATACTCTGAATAAACTTCCAAATAAGTTTAATGGAAAAAAATTACTAGTGTTTTTTTTTCTTTTCTTTATGAAAAATAAAGTATCACAATTTTTGAGGCTTTTCTGCTAGAAAAACCTCTCCAAGTTTCACAACTTATGATCTTTTTTTTAAGAGGTTTTTGTGGGACAAAATCACTTTCAAAAACAATTTTTTAATGTGCTTAGAAATATCTTCCTATTCATTTCTGTAGGTAATCTGCTCTGTAAATGAGGTTTTTTTTGTTTGTTTTTTTGCATAAAGAGGTTTTAGAAAACACCTGATGGAAATTAAAATAGGTGAATGTCTCTTCTTTGAAACAAATCCTTATAGGATCTTTTCCATAATTAGCACTGTGTAGTTTGAAGGCCTAAAAATAAAACACTACATGAAAAAAAAATAATCTTCCAAAACTCTTCAGGGACAGAAAAACTTGTACAAAAACGTCTTAAAAAAAAAAAAAGGAACGTTTCCTAAAGTGGTTTCTGTAAGAAAGACTTGTTGTTTTTGAACCCCTCCCACGGAGCCGCCGCCTGGCCCTGCCCCCCTCCCACGGAGCCGCTGTCTGGCCCTGCCCCCCTCCCACGGAGCCGCTGTCTGGCCCTGCCCCCCTCCCACGGAGCCGCCGCCTGGCCCTGCCCCCCTCCCACGGAGCCGCCGCCTGGCCCTGCCCCCCTCCCACGGAGCCGCCGCCTGGCCCTGCCCCCCTCCCACGGAGCCGCCGCCTGGCCCTGCCCCCCCTCCAACGGAGCCGCCGCCTGGCCCTGCCCCCCCTCCAACGGAGCCGCCGCCATGCCCCCCCCCACAGAGATACCGCCCTGCAACACCCCCTCTGGAGCTGCCGCCCTGAACCCCTACAGAGCCACCACTCTGAACCACTGTGCTACCCTTTGAATATTCCATAAGCTGATAGCTTCAGAAAACATGTAAAAATAGAACTATGAACATACCCTACCCCATGGATATTGCAACAAAAAAATGTACAAAAAAAGTGTAAAGATATCCTTGTAGGTTATGGGACATAGGTTCTTTAGTTTTGCTCATCCAGGGCTGACTGGTTCATGTACAAAGTGATGACCTGCAGCTCCTCCAGTGGCTGGATGTACACAGTGCAGAGCCAGAACAGCACAGCGCCATATACTGTGTAGTGGCCATTCTGGGGTACTGCGCATTGAGTCACTTTCCCTCAATAGGATGTGAGCGGCAGTACTGGACAGTGACCAATATGTGGTGTGCAGAAGTTTCGGATCTGGAAACTATATATTCAGCCTCCATGGAAGATGCAACCAGATGATCGTTGGTTTCCCCTATATTCAGCAGGTGGGTGCCGGGAGTGTTCATCCAGATCTACATGGTGTACATCTACATCAATAGTGGATTGTAATGGGATTTCTGCAAATTCTTGGTTAATGAAACCTAAATGACAAGTCCTGTTAGGCACTGTAATGGTGCAGTTAGCAGGCGCCCTCCAGCATCTGCTCATCCTGAGCTTTCTGATTCATTCATCACATGTTAGAATCACTGGATTTGTGGAGATGCTGTGGATGCCGTCATGGTGGCCTCTCATCATCTTATACGTGAGCTATTACAACTGATGAGCGTACACGGGAAGAAGGACCAGCAGGAGCAAGGTGGAAACCATAAATCAAAGTTCAAGGTGTCTCGATCTGTTCCTGCAGATTCACACGTCTGCCACGTCTAGTCCATCTGTCACCAAGGATGATGAGCGTTATATTACACTATAAAACCTGAACAGGAAAATCATAAAAAAACACAAAACATCCCTGTGCAAACCCCTGATTAAAAGGACGTGACAACCTGCGGCTCCTCCACATTACTGGCACCCATCCACCAGTGAAACACGATGGTGACCACCTCCTGGGAAGCTGCATGGGTCACACAACTCAACCATGCCTCGTACGATGAAAGCGCATGTGCGAATTAGGCCTATCTGTGCTTCTCACGGATCGCACTCGTACCCACCATTGCCTGTACGGCAATCCGTGATTTTTTGTGCACTGAGTGGTTCGCGCAATATTGCGGAGACATGTCCGATCTGGATCCAAGTGTTGGGTCAAACTCAGGAATAGAAGTCCATGTGTCCATAAAAAATTGGATGTGATACATTTTCACTCCCTGCTACGATAGATAGTGAAACATAGGGAAACTATTGTTTCCTCATCAGAGGAAAACTAATAAAACGTTGACCAATCTATGACAGTGAAAACAGATCCCGGGATGACGTCTCTGCCTTCTGCTGGTGACGGGAACAGGCAGAGCCCTCGGCACATTTTTTGGTCTTTTTTTAGTCCACTTGTGTCGTAATTACTCCATTTATAACGAGAAGTCGAGAGTTTCGCTCCTTGCAATGACTTTTCATTGTTATTTTTACTCTGGAATTTACCAATTCATACATGTTCTTTTTTTTTTGTCACTGTGTTCATCAGTCGCAGGCACCGGCCTCGTCATTTCTTTCGCTTTCTCTTTTTTTTCAGTCGCTTACCTTTCTCTTTTTGTTCTCTTTTTCCTTTACAATATTATAGTTCCCTTTTGGATTTAATTTCACGGTTTAGTTTTTAATGATGTTTTATAATTTTTGCTTTACTTTTTTTTTTTTTACCTGCCCTGATTTTAATGACTCGGATCTCGAATCATTATTGTTTTTTCTCCAGTTCTTTGGAGTAATTTGCTGTTTTTGATTTTTTTCTTTATTAACTGGTTTTAGTATTTGCACCTTATTCTTTGTGATTTTTTAACCATTTTTTCTACGTTTACTTTCCTCAAAGTTTTGTGTTTTTTTGTCATTTTTAGTCCTTTTTTTATTCCTTTTTTTTTAGTCCTTTTTAGGCCTTTTTTTGGTCAGTTTTTTTGTTTTCGTGTTTTTTGGTCTTTTTGTTTGTTTTTTGTTGGTTCTTTTTTGGTCTCTTTTTGTCCTTTTGTGTCTTACTTTTTTTTGTTCTTTTTAAGTCTTTTTGTCCTTTTTAGCCTTTTTTTAGTTTTTTTTAGGGTTTTTTTGTTTTTTTTTTAAGTCTATTTTAGTCTTTTTAGTCTTGTCTTTTATTTAGTTTTTTTTGTCTTTTAGTCCATTTTTTAGTCTTTTTTTGTCTTTTTAGTCTTTTTGGGGTTTTTTGTCTTTTTTTTTTTTAGTCATTTTTTAGTCTTGTCTTCTTTTTGGTCTTTTTTTGTCTTGTAGTCTATTTTTAGTCTATTTTTGTGTATTTCTTAGTCTTTTTTTATTCTTTTTAGTCTTTTATTTTTGTTTTTTTTTGTTTTTTTAGTCTTTTTTTTTTTTTTTAGTCTTGCCTTTTTTTTGTCTTGTAGTCTATTTTTTAGTCTATTTGTTTAGTCTTTTTTTATTAACTTATTTATTTAATTTTTTTTTTTCATTTTTTGTTGACCACTTGGCTTATCCAGATGTTTTAGACAAATTCATGAAATGCAATTTTCCCAAATATGCCATTTTTTAAGGGCATCTCATTCCAGTCTCCACCTGGAGTAAGATTTCCGGCGGATTTTACTTTATTATTTTGGCGCAGTTGAAGGCCAACATAATAATATTTTTTAAGTACTTGACTTTTTGCGCTAAAAAGTATCAAAAACTGTTAAAGGCAAAAATAAAGAATTTTCCGCCCCCCCCCCCCCTTCCGTGTCCAGAACTAGCAGGGAATGTAGGAAGATATTAGATCAGAAGGCAGCAGAATTGTGATTGCAGCTCTGGATGGATGGAACTAGTCCATTCTGCGATTCATACGTGACCTAGTCTTGGATGTAAACCTGATCTGATGTTTTCCCCTCACATATGGCTGCCATTTGTTTCTATTTTTCCAGAAATTTGCAAAACAAACAATCTCAGCGCGATCCCGGGGACGGTGCGTCCTAACGTCACGGAGATAGAACACAATATCTGCGGTGATGGATCTCCGTGTAATCGGCGCTGACTTCACTGTCTTCATTTTTGGATTTCTCTTGATTTGGCACCGGGTTCTGGTTGCTATTTTTAACACTCCATTATTCATCCTGGATGTTCTGGGCTGTCAGTCTGCGCAGATTTCCAGTCATGTCCCTGTCAATTATCAGGAAATTCTCCCTCTTAGGATCCTACGTTTCCCGTGTGACGCAGGGAGAAGAGGACGCCGGGGGTTGGCACGTTCTCTCTATAGCTCAGGAGCTAATAGAATATTGGACTGTATTTATTTATATTTTTATGTTTATTTTTTAATCCAATGTAATCCCTTATCCAATTTTTACCCTCTGCATTTACATCTCTCCATTCTCTATCTTTCCACACCTGCCGCTATCCGTAGCTCAATTTTTACCGCGTGCATTTACAGCTCTCCATTCTCTTTCCATCTTTCCACACCTGCCGCCGCCGCCGTTATCCGGAGCTCAATTTTTACACCCTGGACTTGCAACTCTCTCTTTCTATCTTTCCACACCTGTCGCCGTTTAGAGCTCAATTTTTACCCCCTGCATTTACAGCTCTCCATTCTCTATCTGTCTTTCCACACCTGCTGCTGCTGCCGTTCGGCGCTCAATTTTTACCCCCTGCACTTACAGCTCTCCATTCTCTCTCTATCTTTCCACACCTGCCGCTGCTGCCTTTATCCAGAGCTCAATTTTTACCCCCTGCATTTACAGCTCTTCATTCTCTGTCTTTCCACACCTGCTGCTGCTGCCGTTCGGCGCTCAATTTTTACCCCCTGCACTTACAGCTCTACATTCTCTCTCTATCTTTCCACAGATGCCGACTTCTTTAGCACAATTTTTACCCCTAACGCTTACAGTTCTCCATTCTCTTTCTATAGTTCCAGACCTGCCGCTGCTGCCGTTATCCAGAGCTCAATTTTTACCCCCTGCACTTCCAGCTCTCCATTCTCTCTCTATCTTTCCACACCTGCTGCTGCTGCCGTTCGGAGCTCAATTTTTACCCCCTGCATTTACAGCTCTCCATTCCCTTTGTATCTTTCCACACCTGCTGCTGCTGCCGTTCAGAACTCAATTTTTACCCCCTGCACTTACAGCTCTCCATTCTTTTTCCGCCCCTGCCGCTGCTGCCGTTCGGCGCTCAATTTTTACCCTCTGCATTTACAGCTCTCTATTCTCTCTCTATCTTTCCACACCCTGCCGCCCTCTGTAGCTCAATTTTTACCCCCAACACTTTCAGCTCTCCATTCTTTCTATAGTTCCAGACCTGCCGCTGCTGCCGTTATCCAGAGCTCAATTCTTATTCCCTCCACCTACAGCTCTCCATTCTCTATCTCTCTCTCAACACCTGCTGCTGTTGCCATACGAAGCTCAATTTTTACCCCCTGCACTTACAGCTCTCCATTCCCTTTGTATCTTTCCACACCTGCCGCCGTCCGTAGCTCAATTTTTACCCCCTGCATTTACAGCTCATCATTCTCTCTGTATCTTTTCACATCTGCCGCTGCCATTCGGAGCTCAATTTTTACCCCCTGTACTTACAGCTCAACATTCTCTTTCTATCTTTCCACACCTGCTGCTGCCGCCATTATCCGGAGCTCAGCTTTTACACCCGGCACTTACAACTCTCTCTATACATCTTTCAACACCTGCTGCCACCGCCATTTGGAGCACACTTTTTACCCCCTGCATTTACAGCTCTCCATTCTCTCTCGGTCTTTCCACACCTGCTACTGCTGCCGTTTAGAGCTCATGTTTTACCCCCTGCATTTACAGCTCTCCATTTTCTCTTTATCTTTCCACACCTGCTGCTGTTGCCATACAAAGCTCAATTTTTACCCCCTGCACTTACAGCTCTCCATTCCCTTTGTATCTTTCCACACCTGCCGCCATCCGGAGCTCAATTTTTACCCCCTACACTTACAGCTCTCCATTCTCTCTCTATCTTTCCACACCTGCTGCCGCCGCCGCTATTCGGAGCTCAATGTTTACTCCTTTGGCCAGCGCCATCCGGAGCTCAATTTCTACCCCCTGAATTTACCGCTCTTCATTCTCTCTCTATCTTTCCACACCTGCCGCTGCTGCCGCCATCCGTAGCTCATTTTTTACCCCCTGCATTTACATCTCACCATTCTCTCTATCTTTCTACACCTGCTGCCGCCGCCATCTGGAGTTCAATTTTTACCCCCTGCACTTACAGCTCTCCATTCTCTCTCTATCTTTCCACACCTGCTGCCGCCGCCATTCGGAGTTCAATGTTTACTCCTTTGGCCAGCGCCATCCGGAGCTCAATTTCTACCCCCTGAATTTACCGCTCTTCATTCTCTCTCTATCTTTCCACACCTGCCGCTGCTGCCGCCATCCGTAGCTCATTTTTTACCCCCTGCATTTACATCTCACCATTCTCTCTATCTTTCTACACCTGCTGCCGCCGCCATCTGGAGTTCAATTTTTACCCCCTGCACTTACAGCTCATCATTTTCTCTCTATGTTTCCCACGCCCGCTGCTGCCATCTGAAGCTCCCTGACTTCTGGGTCACTCGCCTGACTGAGCTGCTTCTCCCATCTGAAACCTTGCACAGGCGGTGGTGCATGCGCAGTAAGATCCTAATGATGCAGCAAAATCAGAACTATGCATCTACGCATGCGCTGCCCCATTTAAAAAGGCAACCGGCATGGCGAGTGATAGCGCTCATTACAGATTTTGGATGATGGGGGCAGATCACTTGGCCAGGAAGCTTCAGATGACGGCGGAAGCAGCAGGGAAAGACGGAACAATAATGGAGTCCCCTGCACTTGCTACTATGCGGAAGAATTGGATAAGGGAATACTTTACAACGGAAATACGGATTACAAAGAAAGAAGTTATAGGTTTAATCTGGATTTGCAGTGACCTAATATAGATGTGTTGGGTTTATGGTGCAAAAACGAATTTCTGCACAAAATAGCCGAAAAAAATGCAGCATTTACTGGACGTGGAAACGTGGCCTTAGAGTAGGGGGATTCATTGCGGTGCCTGCTAACTAATTCGTATGGCCGGTCATATATCTCGCTGCTGCTTTATATACAGACATCTCTGGGTATGTCTGCCCAGTGTGCACAGACTCCAGAAGTAGCCAGCAGAATTATGAATGCAGCTCTGGATGTGGTTTTTACTTGTAAGATCAGATCTGAGTTCTAATGTATCCAGTTTAGAGCAGGTTTATATATAGATATATCTGTCATCGTCTGGATTCCTTTTGTTTATTTCTTTTTTTCTGCTTTTGTCCTTTTGACTTTCACCTCCAGCGTTTTTTTTCTGGTAATTGTAAAGGTTACAGGGCGGCTGAGAATGACTTCAGCAGACTAATAGCAGCGGTCTGGCCTCACTGGTATTTGGTCCAGTAATCCCGGCTGATCACCCGACCCGCGCCCTTACAATGCTTGTTGGCTATGCTAAGTCATGACTCCGCAGTATAATGGCCTCTGGGCTGCGGTGCGTACGTGCGGCGGCGTCGTGTCACCCTGCACTGTATGGAGATGACGCAGCGCTCTGCAGCTTAAAGGGCACAAACTACACACAATGGCCGTACAATGACCAGCGCTGCAGATCTCTAATGTGCCCCGCTCATCAATGCTGCAGATCTCTAATGTGCCCCGCTCATCAGTGCTGCAGATCTCTAATGTGCCCCGCTCATCAATGCTGCAGATCTCTAATGTGCCCCGCTCATCAGTGCTGCAGATCTCTAATGTGCCCCGCTCATCAATGCTGCAGATCTCTAATGTGCCCCGCTCATCAGTGCTGCAGATCTCTAATGTGCCCCGCTCATCAATGCTGCAGATCTCTAATGTGCCCCGCTCATCAGTGCTGCAGATCTCTAATGTGCCCCGCTCATCAATGCTGCAGATCTCTAATGTGCCCCGCTCATCAGTGCTGCAGATCTCTAATGTGCCCCGCTCATTAATGCTGCAGATCTCTAATGTGCCCCGCTCATCAGTGCTGCAGATCTCTAATGTGCCCCGCTCATCAATGCTGCAGATCTCTAATGTGCCCCGCTCATCAATGCTGCAGATCTCTAATGTGCCCCGCTCATCAATGCTGCAGATCTCTAATGTGCCCCGCTCATCAATGCTGCAGATCTCTAATGTGCCCCGCTCATCAATGCTGCAGATCTCTGTGCCCCGCTCATCAATGCTGCAGATCTCTAATGTGCCCCGCTCATCAATGCTGCAGATCTCTAATGTGCCCCGCTCATCAATGCTGCAGATCTCTAATGTGCCCCGCTCATCAATGCTGCAGATCTCTAATGTGCCCCGCTCATCAATGCTACAGATCTCTAATGTGCCCCGCTCATCAATGCTGCAGATCTCTAATGTGCCCCGCTCATCAATGCTGCAGATCTCTGTGCCCCGCTCATCAATGCTGCAGATCTCTAATGTGCCCCGCTCATCAATGCTGCAGATCTCTAATGTGCCCCGCTCATCAATGCTACAGATCTCTAATGTGCCCCGCTCATCAATGCTGCAGATCTCTAATGTGCCCCGCTCATCAATGCTGCAGATCTCTAATGTGCCCCGCTCATCAATGCTGCAGATCTCTAATGTGCCCCGCTCATCAACGCTGCAGATCTCTAATGTGCCCCGCTCATCAACGCTGCAGATCTCTAATGTGCCCCGCTCATCAATGCTGCAGATCTCTAATGTGCCCCGCTCATCAATGCTGCAGCAATTCCAGGTGTCACTGAATGGAAATGTCAATTACTTACATCTAGGAACAGAAAATCCATCTTATCCTAATAAATTTCAGAAATACAAAGATATCATATCGATTCTCAGAAGATCCATGTGACATCACCTATTGTGAATGGTGGATCCTGTGTTATCTACTGTATATATCACTCACTGTACAGGCGGAGGAGGTGGTGAGCTGTGACATCACCTATTGTGAATGGTGGATCCTGTGTTATCTACTGTATATATCACTCACTGTACAGGCGGAGGAGGTGGTGAGCTGTGACATCACCTATTGTGAATGGTGGATCCTGTGTTATCTACTGTATATATCACTCACTGTACAGGCGGAGGAGGAGGTGAGCTGTGATATCACCTATTGGAAATGGTGGATCATGTGTTTTCTACTGTATATAGAGTTGTTCTCGGTCATTGTACGAGAGGGGGAGTAGGTGAGCTGTGAAATCACCTTTTCTGAATGGTGGAGCCTGTTATCTACTGTATACGGAGGTGTTATCAGTCATTGTACAGGAGGTGGGCTGTGATATCACCTATCGAGAATGGTGTATCATGTGTTATCTACTGTATATAGGTGTTCTTGGTCATAGTACAGGAGGGGGAGGAGGTGAGCTTTGACATCACCTAAAGTGAATGGTGAATCCTGTGTTATCGATTGTATATAGAGGTGTTATCACTCCCTGTACAGGAGGAGGAGGAGGTGAGCTGTGACATCACCTATTGTGAATGGTGGATCCTGTATTATCTACTGTATATAGAGGTCTTATCACTCACTGTACAGGAGGAGGTGAGCTGTGACATCACCTATTGTGAATGGTGGATCTTGCTTATCTACTGTATATAGAGGTGTTATCACTCACTGTACAGGAGGAGGAGGAAGTGAGCTGTGATATCACCTATTGATGATGCTGGGTCATGTGTTATCTATTGTATATAGAGGTTTTCTCAGTTATGATACAGGAGGAGGAGGTGAGCTGTGACATCACCTATTGGGAATGGTGAATCCTGGGTTATCTACTGTATATAGAGGTGTTATCAGTCATTGTACAGGAGGGGAAGGAGGTGAGCTGTGACATCACTTATTTCTGTTATTTACATAGACATTAGCAACAATAGACTGACCCTATTTATTTGTATAGAAGTGTTATCTGAACATACTCTAAACTGGACAAAGGTCATTGTACAGGATGGGGATAAGGTGAGCTGTGACATCACCTATTGTGAATGGTGGATCCTGTGTTATCTACTGTATATAAGTGAGTTATCATTCACTGTACAGGAGGAGGAGGTGAGCTGTGATATCATATATTGTGAATGGTGGCTACTGTGTTATCTACTGTGTACAGATTTGTCTGTCATTGTACAGGAGGAGGAGGTGAGCTGTGACATCACCTATTGTGAATGGTGGATCCTGTGTTATCTACCGTATATAAAGGTGTTGTCGGTTATTGTACCCTGTCTGTGATAATGACTGCTGAAAAGTCTTCTTTACAGAACAGGAAGAGTTTGGTGTTAGGCTTAGTGACCACTTGTAAAACTTGCACGTGATATGGAAACTTGAAAAATAAAAAATAAAAATCTGCAATAAATGTAACAGATTCCTGATTTAAATAAGACGTCATTATCTGATGACACATTCCTTTTAATGGGGAACGAGACAGAAACATGGCGGCGCTGGTTCAGTCCTACTTGCTCTGCTGTAAACGGAGCGCGACTGAGATTCCTTGCAGGGTGACGGCTCCTGTTATGATTTGTCAGGTGTAATCCAATTTGCAAATCCTACTTTTAAGAAATCCCTCTATTCTTTATCTAAAAGGTTTGCCCCAACACCCAGGGCAGAAGACAATCATCTGATGAAGCATCTCACATGGGTACAATATGCCTCTCACCTACTCTCTCCTATTGCGCAGCACATATCCATCCGTCCATCTATCCATCCATCCGTCCATCTATCCATCCATCCGTCCGTCCATGAATCCATCCATCCGTCCATCTATCCATCCATCCGTCCGTCCATGAATCCATCCATCCATCCATCCATCCATCAATCTATCCATCCGTCCATGAATCCATCCATCTATGAATCCATCCGTCCATGAATCCATCCGTCCATGAATCCATCCATCCGTCCATCCATCCATTCGTCCATGAATCCATCCATCCGTCCGTCCATCCATCCGTCTATGAATCCATCCATCCGTCTATGAATCCATCCATCCGTCTATGAATCCATCCATCCGTCTATGAATCCATCCATCCGTCTATCCATCCATCCATCTATCCATCCGTCCATCCATCCATCCGTCCATCCATCCGTCCATTCATCCATCCGTCCGTCCATCCATCCATCCGTCCATCCATCCGTCCATTCATCCATCCGTCCATCCATCCGTCCATTCATCCATCCATCCTTCCACCGTCCATCCATCCTGTGTATTTTGCAGCAGACAAGTCGGTGGGACCCTCTTGCTGTGTAGATGCTATTTTTTGGGTTTGTTGTGGGCCGTATGACACGTGTGAGATCGGCTCTGCTCCATCCTCTGCTACGAACGCCCCGAGTACGGGTCCAGGTTTAATATCGGGCTGCATTCCCGGCATGCCATGACATCATATTACAACAGCTTGCACCTCATTTGGAAGCAGATTTATTATTACACGCCCGGGTTTTTCACAACCTCTGGCCCAGGTCCAGCCAATGGCGGCCTCACGACTGTGCGATGGACGTAAATAAATATGTTTTTAATCTGGAATATAATCCTTTTAATATATATGAAGCGCACGGAATGATATGGATTCTTCTCGTGAATAGATCTCACACTTTACGGGTCGGCCAAGTGCAGCCCTAGTGTCAAATGTTTGCCCCTTAGAGAGTCTTAGTTATATCAGGCCGGTTATCGAGAAGAGATGAGAAATTCCATTTACACTGCCCTGGTCCGGCGTCCAGTCCGCTCCTCCATAATGGCTGACTTTCACTTCTGCGCCCACTGACCTGGCACGTCAGGATTCGGGGTCTCGTGAGTATCACCAGCATCCCGGATGCAGGGCACAGAAGTGACGACCGGCTGCCATGGAGGACCGCACTGGAGGCCGGACCAGGACACCACAAAGCAAGTTTTGCCTTTTTTTATGGGACATTTGATTATAGTGTGGACTGCTCTTTAATTGAACTATAGGAAGTCTAATTGTCTCGATGTCCACAGCAGCACAGAGTATTTTAAGGAAGGAATTTGCTGATCTTGTGGGATGAAGGGGTTAAAAAATGGATGCATATAGTAACATTCCTCCGGTTGTTGAAGAACTCCTTGCCATTTTCGAGATCTCTTCTTGCTGTCGGGGAAACCTGTTTTTATGACATTTAAGGACTGTATATATGTGCACATACCCAACATCTGTTAAAGGGAACCTGTCAGGTGCAATATACAGTACAGACCAAAAGTTTGGACACACCTTCTCATCTCTAGAACTGTTAAGAGGAGACTTTGTGCAGCAGGCCTTCATGGTAAAATAGCTGCTAGGAAACCGCTGCTAAGGACAGGCAACAAGCAGAAGAGACTTGTTTGGGCTAAAGAACACAAGGAATGGACATTAGACCAGTGGAAATCTGTGCTTTGGTCTGATGAGTCCAAATTTGAGATCTTTGGATCCAACCACGGTGTCTTTGTAGAAAAGGTGAACGGATGGACTCTACATGGCTGGTTCCCACCGTGAAGCATGGAGGAGGTGTCATGGTGTGGGGGTGCTTTGCTGGTGACACTGTTGGGGATTTATTCAAAATTGAAGGCATACAGAACCAGCATGGCTACCACAGCATCTTGCAGCGGCGTGCTATTCCATCCGGTTTGCATTTAGTTGGACCATCATTTATTTTTCAACAGGACAATGACCCCAAACACACCTCCAGGCTGTGTAAGGGCTATTTGACTAAGAAGGAGAGTGATGGGAGGCTACGCCAGATGACCTGGCCTTCACAGTCACCAGACCTGAACCCAATCGAGATGGTTTGGGGTGAGCTTGGACGCAGAGTGAAGGCAAAAGGGCCAACAAGTGCTAAGCATCTCTGGGAACTCCTTCAAGACTGTTGGAAGACCATTTTCGGTGACTACCTCTTGAAGCTCATCAAGAGAATGCAAAGAGTGTGCAAAGCAGTAATCAAAGCAAAAGCTGGCTACTTTGAAGAACCTAGAATATAAGACATATTTTCAGTTGTTTCACACTTTTTTGTTAAGTATTTCATTACACATGTGTTACTTCATAGTTTTGATGCCTTCAATGTGAATCTACAACTTTCAGAGTCCTGAAAGTAAAGAAAACTCTTTGAATGAGAAGGTGTGTCCAAACTTTTGGTCTGTACGGTATATCCAGAACCATGAGCAGTTCTGGGTGCTAATCCCTATCTAACCGTCCCTGTATACACTAGCATAGATAAAGAGATTTTTAGAAAAATTATTTCTAATGATCTTTTATCATATACTAATGAGAGCGGGGACTAGTCCCGTGGGCGTTGCTTCTTTTGCTAGTCAGCCTCATTAGCATGTTAGTACCCCACCTGTAAGCATGCTATCATGCTAATGAATGTGCAGCGTGTCAGGATGATCTCACTCACCTCTCCGCCGCCATCGCTGCCCGACGCTGGATTTTGGCTCAGAGCACATGACCCTGGAGTTTGGGTCATGCGCACTATGATGTACGTGTCCTGGCTTCAAACTGTAGT
This sequence comes from Anomaloglossus baeobatrachus, assembly GCF_048569485.1. NCBI lineage: Eukaryota > Metazoa > Chordata > Amphibia > Anura > Aromobatidae > Anomaloglossus > Anomaloglossus baeobatrachus. The sequence continues at coordinate 34,924,620 of NC_134362.1, forward strand.
ACTGCGCATGACCCAAACTCCGGGGTCATGTGCACTGAGCTGAAATCCAGCGTCGGGCAGCGATGGCGGCGGAGAGGTGAGTGAGATCATCCTGCGACGCTGCGTATTCATTAGCATGTTAGCACACCCACATGGGCGTACTAACATGCTAATGGGACGACTAGCCAAAGGAACGAACGCCCTTGGGACTAGTCCCCTCGCTCATTAAAATATGGTAAAAGATCTTTAGAAATACTTTTTCTAAAGATCTCTTTATCTATGCTGCTAGATACAAGGATGGTTAAGCAGGGATTAGCAATATACACCCAGAACTGCTCGTGGATCTGGGTGCATATTGTACCTAACAGGTTCCCTTTTAAGTATTTGGTGCAGAAATTTCTGCACCATTTCTACATCTCTTGACAGGAAAAACGCGGCAGCAAAGATGCGTTTTTGTTTTGGCATTTTCAATGCTTTTCTACATGCATATTTAGTATAAAAAAAAATTACATATGCAAATAGCAAGTGTGAACAGGTGCCAGCTGTAGTTATAGCAGCTGGCACCTGTTTACACCTGTTTACACTTGCTAATGTGGAGATTCAGGGTTTTTTCCCCCCCAGCTTATATTGGAGGTATAGACAACCTCCTATTCTGACTGGCCTCCTCCCATCATTCAATTGGTGCCGGATCCCACTTGTCCATATATTGGAGACTTTTAGTCCAGGAGAGGCATGACACTAATATAGGGGCCCATCAAAGAAGGGTCACCTTGTTGCGGTGGATGGGCTGCTATGAATTGACCAAGTGATGCGCTAAGTGTATTCCATGCAGTGTAATTTGCACTTTCAGAAGTTGCTGTATTCTTTTGCTCGTGTTTTATGTATTTTTGGTGTGGATTTTTCCCACTCATTACTGTTAGTGAAATCTGCAACAAAGACGCTGAAAGAATTGACATCCTGCGCCAAATCCTCAAGGAGAAAATAAGCATCAGGAAATTGTAACAAACCTGCTCCTTAGTGTCTCTCGTAACAGAAGGCTTGTAACAATTGCATGCAATCAAAACACATCAAACGTCTCTCCTGCAGATCTTCTGTTACAGTGTATCAGGCCAGAGTTTGGATTGTTTATCATTTTCTGGATATGGACAAGGTTTCCAGCCACTGACAGCAAGCAGAGGACTCTATAGAGTACATAACATAAATGTTCTATGCCTTCACCATGAAGAGGTCTTTAATGTCAGGATCTCCCAGCAGCACAAAGACCTTCAGGATTGGACGTGTATTGTTCGGGGGGGTTTGGGGGGGAGGGATAATATCCGGGACGGCTGCCTTTTACCTGTTGACATTTTGCTCACCTGTTATGAGATCTTCAGTTTATGTGTTTACCGTCTCCCCTGGCCACAGATGGGTCGTATTTGGATAGTGCGGGTTTTGTCTCATGATTCGATTAATGTTTAGTTGAGATGAGCAGGTTGATATATTACGGAGGTTTTACCCCCCCCCCTCTCAACTTACACCGGGGATATGAGGGGGATTTGAGGACTGGCAGAATCTGCTTAAGGCCCTATTCACATGTGCAAAAAAATGAACGTTTTGCACTGTCCGTCGTGGAGTTCTGTGGACCATCTGTGTGTCAGTGTGCTGTGTCCGTGTGCTAGCCGTGCGACATACAGATAGCACACGGACAGCATGAACTTGTATACTTGTGACGCCCTGGACTAGCCAGGTAGTCACAGATAGACCCCCGCACTACACCTGTCCCCCAAGAAAGTGTCATCAGCCAACCATTAAAACCTAGTCTCCTCCCTCAGTGCTTGATGGACACACCAGGGGGCGGAGCCAGGTGGTTGACCACGCCCACCAAGGAGGTCAGAGAGCCTGAGGTAGGAAATCAGTTGAGTTTTAGTCAGTCAGTGAGTAGTTGTGAGTAGTGAGAGGAGTCTGACAGGTGCCAGGGTAGGAGCCCGCAAACAGTGACCTTAGCCTGCAGGAACCGGGAAGACGGCTCGGTGGAACCGTGGTGGACCGGGACAGGGTAGTGGCCCGCCGGAACCGACTCGGAAACCGGAGCACACAGGGGGGTACTCAGACCCTGAAATGAGGTCCAGAATCCACTGGACTGAGTTAATTAACTGATTGGACTATAGGTCCTTTCCCACCCAAGTCCCAACTGAAGACAACAGCCCACCGAGGGGGATAGAAAGCCACCGCACAGGCAGAGAGATCCCATGGGCCAGCGTCTGCGGGAAAACTGGCTCTCCCAACATCCACAAAGCCGGGGAGCGGACTCCCGTCGCTGAAGCGCAGGCAGCCCAAGTACACAACACGGTGCAGGAGAAAGGCCAAGACCACCGAACCGGGTGGGGGACCGGACGCAGCCGGCTGTGAGTACCGACCACCATCAACTTGGTTTACCAGAGACTTGTGTGTGTAAATATCAGTGAGTACAACAGTGCCATCTGGCCACGCACCACCCTGCACCGCCCAGCTATCCCCAACAGGTCCCGGGGCCACCACCCCTGCCCACGGAGGGGTTAACATCTTGCTGCATCACCATCTCCCCCGGGTGCCCCGTAACTGCAGCGGTGGTGTCTACCTTCACCACATCCCGTGGGTGGCGTCACGAACTCAAGCGTGGCTCCGGCCGTGCACCTACCTAACCCCCACCAAAAGCGCCAGCATCCCCTTTCAGAGCGAAGTGACCCCGGGTCCGGAGGCGCTCGAGCCACCCACCAACGAGCCCAGATCCGAGCGGCTCGGCTGCAGCCGAGCGCGGGGCGGTAGGTACTTACCTATCTCCAGCACTGCTGTTGCTTCCGGGTTCGCAATCAGTACAGTAAATATTCATGAGACGTAATGAGCAGGACCCGGAAGCAACAGCAGCTCCGGAGACAGGTAAGTATAACAATCCATTACATTTCAGTGAGGTGTCCTCCTATATGTGTCACATGGATCACATCAGTGTGCGGTCCGTGTGACATCCGTGCTTCCTGAGAAAAAATGGACGCTGTGTGGAGCACATGGATGTGTGAACAAACCCATTGAATTTAATGGGTCTGCGTGTGTCCATGTCTTCGGTACCGGTGGAAACGGACGTCACACATACCGGAGACACGGATGTGGGAAGGGGGCATAAAATAAAATAATATAATATATGCGAATCTCCATTTGACCACTTGTGATCAGAATATTTTAGGGGTAGAGACCCTGATTCCAGCTCTCCTGTAGTTTAATCTGCTGCAGCTCTGCTACTCCTCTCGGTAATGACCTCCTGCATATTTGTGAGCCCTCTTTATCACTACCACTGTTAGGTGGTTTTCTGCATATGCGCAGTGTGGGCTGGGAAGTGTCAATCAATGGTATGGGTGAGTTTACAGCTCAGCACCGAGAAGACTAGCAGAGCCGCAGCAGATTTCAGTGACTTTATCAAAACTACAGCAAGCAACCCAGTAAGTCATACGGCGCTGAAATCTGTGTCTGTCCCAAATCCTTAGATTAAGAAGCATAAACCCTGGGATTGATTCCCTTTAACTGTGAAATATTTGTCGTTTTTAGGGTAAATGTCCGCCCCACCTCTTCTCATTCACTTACAGTAAGAACACATGTTTCTAATAATCTGCTAATTCCATTCTGACATGACAATAATCCCACATTCCCTCCAGAATAAATGTATTTTGTTTACCCCGTGCACATTTCGTCCATCTGGGGTAAAGTACATGAAAGTCATTAGATGGCTCAGGAATGCGGCCCCTGTCCCCGATAGTCCTAGATGCCTATCATTAATGTCATCAGTGGAGCCTACACCGGAGCAGCCGCCATGATTGAGTTCACCCTTAAGCATGCTCGTCGCCTCTTTCTGCTGCAGTGTGTCAGGGGACAGACAGATGAGGATGTTTCTTATTTACAGACAGAAAAATGCACCAAAAAACCCAGCGGGCACGAGTTTTCATGAAATCCCATCCATTTGCATGAGCTGTTAAATGCAGCAAATTTTCTGCCCAAAAAAAATGCAGTGGGGAAAAAAGTGCAGTATTTACGCTGCTTAGGAACATGGCCTTAAAGGGAATCTGTCACAGGGATTTTGCTATGTAGTTTGACAGCAGCATGACGTATGGGCGGAGACGCTGATTCCAGCGGTCACTTAGTTTACTGGGTTCAGGTTTGTGCTTTGTGTTCTTACAGCAGCATGATGTAAGAAGCTTAGACCCTGATTCCAGTGGTCACTTAGTTTACTGGGTTCAGAAGTTGTAATACAATCACAGTTTTCTCTTTTGCAGATCTAGCAGAGCAATTGCTGTGATCTGTCTTGCACAGTTCCTGCTTGTGATAGGTTTCTTCTTCCCATCAGCTATTATTGACTTCCCTGCCTCCTGCTTGTGATAGGTTTTTTTCCCGTCGTTTTTTAACTCCCCTGCCTCCTGCTTGTGATGGGTTTCTTCTTCCCATCCGCTTTTATTGATTCCTTCTTCTGATGGGTTTCTTCTTCCCCTCAGCTTTTACTGACTCCCCTGCCTCCTGCTTGTGATGGCTTTCTTTTCCCCGTCAGCTTTTACTGACTCCCCAGCCTCCTGCTTGTGATGGGTATGGGTTTCTTCATCCCGTCAGCTTTTATTGACTTCCCTGCCTCCTGCTTGTGATGGGTATGGGTTTCTTCATCCCGTCAGCTTTTATTGACTCCCCTGCCTCCTGCTTGTGATGGGTTTCTTCATCCCGTCAGCTTTTATTGACTCCCCTGCCTCCTGCTTGGGATAGGTTTCTTCTTCCCATCAGCTATTATTGACTCCCCTGCCTCTTGCTTGTGATGGGTTTCATTTTCCCATCTGTTTTTGACTTCCCTGCCTCTTGCTTGTGATGGGTTTCATTTTCCCATCTGTTTTTGACTCCCCTGCCTCCTGCTTCTGATGGGTTTCATTTTCCCATCTGTTTTTGACTCCCCTGCCTCTTGCTTGTGATGGATTTCTTCTTCTCGTTGGCTTTTATTGACGCCTGCTTATGATGGGTATGGGTTTCTTCATCTCGTCAGCTTTTATTGACTCCCCTGCCTCCTGCTTGTGATGGATTTCTTCTTCTCGTTGGCTTTTATTGACGCCTGCTTATGATGGGTATGGGTTTCTTCATCCCGTCAGCTTTTATTGACTCCCCTGCCTCCTGCTTGTGATGGGTTTCTTCATCCCGTCAGCTTTTATTGACTCCCCTGCCTCCTGCTTGTGATGGGTTTCTTCTTCCCATCAGCTTTACAAGTTCAAGATCCTTGCTTGCTGTCAGTGACTGGGAACATTCCTAGGGGCCTAGTTCACATTATTGTAGAGTAATATTTTTTTTTTCTTTGAATGCTTTGTCTTATATATACCCGGCAGACGATGAGAATCTGAATGTGGGGGTTAATATGGCACAAATACTTCAGATCATGCTTTTTCTTTAGGTCAAAAAGCTGCGTGAAATCTTCCAAGTGTGAATAATGTCTAAGGACGACATTCCTCCATCAGGACCCACTTGCATTAGTATAATATATAGATATATTTCTCCTTCTCTGCTGATCTCGGCCCCTCGGACACAGATTTATCGCCCCTCTCTGGGCAAGGTGCAGGACGGCCTTGGCATACTTCCTGGCAGTGTAATGATGTCAGCTCCTCCGGCCGCTCTTCCAGCATTCCTGCTTATTTGTGAGAGATTCATCTGCCCTGTGCCCTAATTTGTTAAACATGTCAATAAATAACTCCAGAATGTCATGTTTTTCTCCTCCATCTTCATGTCACGTCTTCCCCCTCCGATAGCCTCCTCTTACTTTGTAGCTGACAGCTGTCCCATCCAGAGCTGTATTTATGGACCCGCTTCTATCGGTCAGGTCACTTGGCTGCACTTTGTGAGACCTATGACAAGACGCCTAATTAATAGGGTAAAAAGCAGCTTTTTCGCCTTTAAATACTCATGGTGGGTTCGCCAAAATACACCTAAAAAAATAAAACAAGGAGATATAAGAAACTTTGTAATATATGTGATCATAGAAAACTACTTCTTTCTCCACTTATGAGCCACTTCTTCCCTTTGCCTTCTGAACTCCCAATCAATGCAGCTAAAAACTGTCTTGATAAAATGACTTTCAGCAAACTGAACTATCAGGTTACAGCTCCTATTTAACGTTATAAAGTATAGAGGAGGGAGCGAGGAGCACCCGGCACAGTGAGGATCCATGTGCAGGCACGGGTGGATCGTGCTCCAGCTTCCATTGCAATGTGTTGTACATCAGTGATAGATTCACAGCCACACTGCTCAATACTGGTGTATAATGTCCTCCATGCGGCCACGGTGTGTGTGTGTGTGTGTGGTGAGGGGGGTGTGTGGGGATGTGTGTGTGTGTGTGTGTGTGTGGGTGAGGGGGGTGTGTGTGTGTGGGTGTGTGTGTTACAGAGAAAGAAGGTCAGGAATCCATCTTTGTGGTTCTGTGTATGGGAGACATCTCCACAACCGGCATCCTTACAATTGTTTGCAACTTCCAGCCGTATACAGAAGCTAGAATAGGACGGGGCCTGAGTGAGCGGCAGTACTTGAAAATGGCCGCTACAAACTGACTGGAGGAGTGCTGCTCCAGCGCGGTATGCCATATACATCCAGCAACCGTATGACCCCCCAAAGGGGCCTGAGGGAGTGAGGGTCGCGGGGGCCCGAGGGAGTGAGGGTCGCAGGGTCCCTCGAGGGAGTGAGGGTCGCGGGGTCCCCCGAGGGAGAGAGGGTCGCGTAGGAGGGTCTCTGGCGAGGGGCGCCGGGGCCTGAGGGAGCGAGGGGTGCATGGGGAGAGTGGCGCCGGGGCCTGGAGGGAGGGTCACTGGCCTAGGGGAGCAGCATCGGGGCCTGTGAGTGCTCTGCACGGGGCTTCAGTGAGCGAGCGTTTCCGGGGCCTGGTTGAGCACCTCAGGGGCCTGAGGTAGCGGCAGTACTTTAGAACGGCCCCTACATGGTGAATGGAGGAGTGCGGCTCCGGCTCGGTGGTCATGCACATCCAGCAGCCATTTGAGCCCCACACAGATATCGATGTCCTGTCCTTACCTCGGCGACCAGATACTTCTAGGACAGTCCCTTTAACCCTTTAGTTATAACAGTCGCTCAGAACGAATCCCCTTATAACTTCACACCTCAGCGAGTCATTGTGTTTTGTGCATAGATCGGTGTATGACGCGCTCGTCCTTCTCGGTGACGGACATGCTGCCGTTGTAATGACCTCTGGGTGGGATGGGGGGTGTAATCTAACATTTCATTATTGATTTTGTCTTATTCATCATCTGATAATCCAGAATAATTTGGCACAGGACTGTGATGGGGAATCTACAATTCCCCCTCCCGTCCCTGTGCTATATATATATATATATATATATATATATATATATATATATATATATATATATATATATATATATATATATATATATATATATATATATGTATAATATATATATATATATATATATATATATATATATATATATATATATATATATATATATATATATAGTGTATATATATATATATATACATATACACACACGCTGTGACCTCTGTGTGATTCTCTCTGGAGCGCGCTCTGTAATAACCGCTCCCGTGATTATAGTAATTATATGGGCCGTAATAAGAAGGCCGCAACGCTGCTCCTGAATAACGGAGGCCGGCAAAGCTGGGTGGACACGGCCGCCTCTTGCGGGGTTGTGCGTCAGAGGGTTCTTTCCTCCATGATTTTGTGACCCCCCCTTAATAGGATCGTCCCCAACTTTCAATAAAAGGGAGAAAAGCTCCTGTAAATTCGTCCTTCTCGCTCTTCCCCTGCACCCGTCTGTAGAGGATTGTCTGCAGCTCCTGGGCTGTATTTCGCCCCCTCTTGTCCCAGTTTCCCGCTGTTTTCCTCGTTTTGTAGATCGATTTTCCCTGAATAGTCGGTTTCCAGTGGTTTTGTCTCCTTGACACTGAATGTGACCTTTCATAGGGGAGTTAAACATTAGCCCAAACACCGAGTCAATCATTTAACCAGGTCCGGGCCCCGTTCTGCCAAATCTTAAGTACTGACCCAAATCCGTCAGTCGTCTCTTCTGAGACATTGCAGGAATCGATTACACTGGAGCTGTTTTCTTTAATGGGTATAAAAGGGAACCTGGTGTAGAGAACAGAAGCTGAGCACAATGAGATATACTTGGGGTTTTTTTTTGCAAAAGTTTCAATAAAACTTGTATTTTATACATTAAAATCCCTAGAGTTTGTGTGCATGAGTCCAGTGGGCGGTCCTACTAATGATTGACTGATATCTCTGTCTATATAGTGCAGGGGAGTCTGAGTAGGACCGCCTACTGGATGCCTATACATACAAACACCAGGGACCGCCCACTGGACTCCCATAGATACAAATACCAGGGACCACCCACTGGACGCCTATACATACAAATACCAGGGACCACCCACTGGACGCCTATACATACAAATACCAGGGACCACCCACTGGACGCCTATACATACAAACACCAGGGACCACCCACTGGACGCCTATACATACAAACACCAGAGATCTCCCACTGGACTCCTATACATACAAACACCAGGGACCACCCACTGGACTCCTATACATACAAACACCAGAGACCTCCCACTGGACTCCTACACATACAAACACCCAGGGACCTCCCACTGGACTCCTACACATACAAACACCCAGGGACCGCCCACTGGACTCCTATACATACAAACACCAGGGCCCTCCCACTGGACTTCTATACATACAAACACCAGGGACCGCCACTGGACTTCTATACATACAAATACCAGGGACCTCCCACTGGACTTCCATACATACAAATACCAGGGACCTCCCACTGGACTCCTGTACATACAAACACCAGGGACTGCCCACTGGACTACTGTACATACAAACACCAGGGACCGCCCACTGAACTCCTATCCAGGGACCACACGCTGGACTCCTATACATACAAATACCAGGGACCTCCCACTGGACTTCTATACATACAAACACTAGGGACCGCCCACTGGACTTCTATACATACAAATACCAGGGGCCTCCCACTGGACTCCTGTACATACAAACACCAGGAACCACCCACTGGACTCCTATACATACAAATACCAAGAATCTCACACTGGACCCCTATAAACTTCCGCCTGCAGAAGAGAGACCATTTTTCAACATGACCAGACCTTGTGACTATTTTTAGTATTCCTTCCATTCCTCTAGGCTCAGTGTCTAACCCCTGCTGGTTAATGCAGTTTGTAGAAGTTATTCATTAAACTCTGCTGAAAAAGCCCCAGAAGATAAAGTTTAGGGCATCGGCATTGTCTCCCCTCAATATGTAAGGGGCTGATTGCAGACATTGCGTTCTGCTCCCTGCCCGCGCCTGCCACTGCTTGTTTGATGCCAGCACCATGTTCGTTGTCCTCCTGTGTAATTACATAAGCACCTGCTTCACGTAGACGCCATCGCCTCCCTCCTGCCAATCCGGCTGATACAAGATCCAGACTGTATGTAAGTGCATGTGTATATACAGTATATCACTAAAGTGAGTACACCCCTCACATTTCTGTAAACATTTTATTATATCTTTTCATGGGACAGCAGTGAAGATCTGACCCTGGGATACAATGTAATTTGATGTCTGCTAAATAACTCAGCACACAGCCATTAATGTCTAAACAGCTGGCAGCAAAAGTGAGCACACCCCTGAGTGAAAATGGCCGAATTGTGTCCTTGGTGTGAATGTGTCGTGTGGCCATCATTATTTTACTGCAAGGTTTTAAGTCTCCTGGGCATGGAGGTCACTAGATCTTCACAGGAGCCGCTGGATCCTCTTCCATCCTCCATGACGACATCACGGAACTGGTGGATATTAGAGACCTTGTGCTCCTTCACCTTCTGTTTGTGGAGGCTCCACAGATGCTCCATAGGGTTTAGGTCTGGAGACACCGGTCCAGCTCCTTTACCCCCCAGTGTCTTTAGCAAGGCAATGGTGGTTTCGGAGGTGTTTGGGCTCATTATGTTGGAATATGAAGGGAGGGGATCCTGCTCTGCTTCAGTATGTCATAGGATGTGTTGGCATTCATGGTTCCCTTAATGAACTGTAACTCACCACAGTCAGCAGAACTCATGCAGCTCCAAACCATGACCCTCCACCACCATGCATGACTGTAGGCAGGACACACTTGTCTTTGTCCTCCTCACCTGGAGCTGCCACACACGCTTAACAGCATCTAAACCGAATAAGTTTATCTTGGTCTCATCAGACCACAGGACGGTCCCAGTAATCCATGTCCTTAGTCTGCTTATCTACAGCAAACTGTTTACGGGTTTTCTGGTGCATCATCTTCAGAAGAGGCTTCCTTTTGGGACAACAGCCGTGCAGAGTAATGTGATGTAGTGTGCGGTGTATGGACTGAGTACTAACAGGCGGACCCACCACCCCTGTGACCTCTGTAGTGGGCGGCATATGGTGTGACCCCTGCTCCCCATTCACACCTGACACCTTGTATCACTAATAAGTCACATGACACCGGGGAGGGAAAATGGCTAATTGGGCATCATTTTCACTTAGACATGCTTCTTCTTAGATATGCGTATGTATGTATGTGTATGTATGTATGTATGTATGTATGTATGTATATATATATATATATATATATATGTATGTATGTATGTATGTATGTGTATGTATATGTGTATGTATATATATATGTATGCGTATGTATGTATGTATTGTGAGACTGTGACCGGGGTTATCTATGACGGCCGGTATGTCTCGCCCAGGTTGTGCTCACTCCATGATAGAAAGTGAATCCACTATAGGGTTAATGCTGTTTCCCTACAGACTGAAGGAAGGGTTAAATAGAATCAGGAACGAGGGCAGGTGTGCCGGGTGTGAGGGAGTGATCACAACTCCCTGAGTCTCTGCTGGAGAGACATGTATATTGCTGTGGATTTTTGTTTGGACATTAAACACCGTGTGCTGTGAACCTTGATGCCTGGATCCCGTGTCTTCTGCTGCGCAGCCGACCGCGCTACCTCACATATGGTGGAGAATGCGGGCATGACAGCCGGTGAGGTGTAGCATCCATCCCTGGTGACCCAGCTGCGCATGTCCTGGATTCGAGCGGCTATACTACAGCCCAAACCCGGCGACGCCATGGAGGACATACTAAAGCATTTGGCTCAGGCTAATGCACAGCAGCAACAGACCAATGCACACCTGCTCCAATCCTTGCAAGTGCAGGAAAAAAAACTCCAAGAACAGTTGGATCAGGCCAATGCACGTCAGCAGCAATCCTTGCAAGTGCAGGTCAAAATGCACCAAGAACAGATGGAGCAGGCCAATGCACGTCAGCAGCAAGCCTTACAATTGCAGGAAAAAAGGCACCAAGAACAGATGGTTCTCCTGGCCAAGTCGATCCGTGCCGGACCGGCAGCAACAACCCCGGGACCGGGTGACGACGGCAGCGTCCGGAAAGCGGTGAGACAAGCGTTGCAAAAGATGACCCCGGGTGATGATGTGGAAGCGTTCCTGGCGGTGTTTGAGCGGGTGGCCGAGCGGGAAAAGCTGCCGACCCCGCAGTGGGCTGAGGTATTGTCGCCCTATCTGACGGGGGAACCCCAAAAAGCGTACCTGGACCTCGGTACCGAGGACGCCATTGACTATGTGACCCTGAAAGCCGAAATACTGGCTCGGTTGGGGGTGAATACCTATGTACGGGCTCAGCGGGTAAATCAGTGGTTCTATGAGGAAGCCAAACCCGTACGCTCCCAGGCCTATGACTTATTACATCTTGTAAAAAAATGGTTGCAGCCTGACACTCTGAGCCCGGCGCAAATGGTGGAAAGGGTAGTAGTGGATCGTTTTGTGCGCACTTTACCCGTCACCGTTCAACGGTGGGTAGGACAGGGTGACCCGAGTACCCTGGACCAATTAGTGTCCCTGGTAGAGCGGCATGTGGCTACGCAGGACTTGATACGGGACACTGAGACTTTGCGTACCGCCCGTCGGTCCGGCCCCTCCAAGCCTAGGGCCAAGGACCCACCGCCGACACCGGTACAGGAGTCCGCTACCATCCTGGCTGAGGCCGCGCCCGCCGTTCCTGAGGTCCGGAAGGCCATGTACCCTAAACGACAACTTGTCAAGGGGGTTTCCTTCCCTATTAGATGTTGGCGGTGCCAGCGGGTGGGACATATGGAAGCCCAGTGTCCCCTGACCACGGAGCCCATGGATTGTGGGGTTACCCGGCGGGGTTCAATGTATGCTCAGGTGGTGTGTACCGCTGACCTGGTCTCCCCAGAGACAGAGCCCCACTTGTGCCAAATACAGGTGAATGGATGTCCGGTTACAGGATTGTTGGATTCCGGAAGCTTAGTGACCCTTGTGCGATCCACCTTGAGAGCTAAAGTAAAGGCCACAGGACGCACCGTGGGGGTGGTTTGCATACATGGGGACCGCCGCGACTATCCCACGGGGATTGTCACCATCACAGCACCTTGCGGTCAGGTGCAACATGAGGTGGGACTTCTTAACACTCTTCCTTATGACGTGATCCTAGGAAGGGATCTGCCCTATTTTTGGACTTTATGGAGGGGACCCCCTAAGTCCCCTCAGATATTGGTCGGTCCGGGACCTGAGCCCTACAATCCTGAATCCGGGACACCTGCCGTAGGGGTCACCATGATAGGGACAGAGTGTGAACCCGATAGGTCGCCCCTAGAGGTATTGGCAGGAGAGGCTGAGACGGTCGAGCCCATCCCGGAGTTGGAGGCGTCCCCGGATACGTTTGGGACAGCCCAACTCCAGGACCCTACGTTAATACATGCCCGGAGTCGGGTGACAGTAGTTGACGGGGTGGCACAGCTGCCCGGTGCCCAGGTAAGGTACCCCCATTTCGCTCTTAAGCAGGATTTACTCTACCGGGTAGATGAAATACGGGGCGTAGGGGTAGAACAGTTGGTGGTGCCCCAGCCGCATCGCCGGCGGGTCCTCGACTTGGCTCATAAACACCTGATGAGTGGTCACCTAGGGGTCAAGAAAACGCAGGAGCGAATATTGCAAAGGTTCTATTGGCCCGGGGTCTTTGGGGAGGTAAAACGGTTCTGCGAAACCTGCCCGGAGTGTCAGCTTACTGCACCCCTGACCCATTTTCGCAGTCCGTTGGTACCGTTACCCATTATAGAAGTCCCTTTTGAACGGATAGGGATGGATCTGGTGGGGCCCCTCGTAAAGTCCGCTCGAGGGCACCAACACATCCTAGTGATCGTTGACTATGCCACCCGGTATCCCGAGGCGATACCTCTCAGACATACTGCAGCAAAGCTTATAGCTCGGGAGTTGTTTGCTGTGTTCTGCCGGGTGGGGTTGCCCAAGGAGATCCTTACGGATCAGGGGACCCCATTCATGTCTAAAGTGACCAAAGAGCTATGCCGGCTACTCCAGATCAAGCAGTTGCGTACGTCTGTGTATCATCCTCAAACGGACGGTTTAGTCGAGCGTTTCAATAAAACCCTGAAAACCATGCTAAGAAGGGTGATTTCAAAAGACGGGAAAGACTGGGATATGATGCTTCCCTATTTGATGTTTGCCATCCGTGAGGTGCCACAGGCATCCACGGGGTTTTCGCCTTTTGAGTTGTTATACGGGCGACATCCCCGGGGATTGTTGGACCTGGCAAAGGAAACATGGGAACAAGAGCCCACCCCCCATAAAAGTGTGATCGAACACATTTTAGGAATGCAGAACCGCATAAGCGCGGTCATGCCAATTGTGAAGGAGCATTTACAGGAGGCTCAGGCCGCGCAAAGCGGCGGCTACAATAGACAAGCCACCGTGCGGACCTTTAAACCCGGGGATCGGGTGTTGGTATTGATCCCCACGGCGGAGAGCAAATTCCTGGCTCAGTGGCAAGGCCCCTACGAGATAAAGGAAAGAGTAGGGGTGGTTAACTATAAAGTATTGCAGCCCGGTAGGCGGAAACCTGAACAAATATACCATGTCAACCTATTAAAACCTTGGCAGGAACGGGAAAGCCTGATGGCTGTTTTTTCCCCACCTCCCTCCTCTTCGGGTCGTTCACATCCGGCTCCAGCGACCTCCGGAGAGGACGAACCGGAAGTAAGGATTGGAGAAGCCCTCACCAAGCAACAGAGGCGAGAGGCCAGACGGTTGGTTCAGCAGAACCCCGATGTCTTCTCCGAGCTGCCCGGTAGGACCAGTCTGATACGACATGATATTGTCACCGAGCCCCACCTGAAGGTACGCCTGAAGTCATACCGGGTGCCGGAGGCTCGACGACAAGCCATATCGGAGGAAGTAAAGACAATGTTACGCCTGGGGGTCATCGAAAAATCCCGGAGTGAATGGGCTAGTCCGATTGTCCTAATACCAAAACCCGATGGCTCCTTAAGGTTCTGCAATGACTTTAGGAGATTGAACGAAATATCCAAGTTCGATCTCTACCCCATGCCCCGGGTGGATGAGCTGATTGATAGGCTGGGACAGGCGCGATATTTTACCACGCTCGACCTGACCAAAGGGTACTGGCAGGTGCCACTAACGGAGTCCGCCAAGGAGAAAACAGCTTTTGTTACGCCGGAGGGTCTCTTCCACTATGTTGTCTTGCCTTTTGGGTTACATGGCGCTCCGGCCACGTTCCAGAGGTTGATGGACTTAGTGCTGGAACCCCACCAGGCGTATGCATCAGCGTACCTGGATGACATAATTATTTACAGCTCCGATTGGCAGACCCACTTGGAACAGGTACAAGCGGTGGTGGACGCGCTTCGAACAGCCGGATTGACAGCCAATCCCAAGAAATGTGCATTGGGACTCACGGAAGCCCGCTACTTGGGCTACGTGATAGGCCAAGGAGTGATTAAGCCCCAAATTAACAAGGTTGAGGCGATCCAGAAGTGGCCTAGACCCCTGACCACGAAGCAGGTTAGGGCCTTCCTGGGTATCGTGGGGTACTACAGGAGGTTTGTAAAGGATTTTGCGGGACTATCAGCCCCCTTGACTGGCCTTCTCAAAGGCAAGAAGTCCGTCATGGTGCGCTGGACTCCGCAGGCCGAGGACTCCTTCCGGGCCCTGAAGGGGGTCCTGTGCGGACGGCCCGTTCTTGTCAACCCTGATTTCCGGAAGGAGTTCATAGTACAGACTGACGCCTCGGAGGTCGGCCTGGGGGCAGTGCTGTCTCAGGTGGTTCAGGGGGAGGAACACCCCGTCACCTTCTTAAGTAGGAAGCTCACCCCTCCCGAGCGGAATTATAGCGTAGTGGAGAAGGAGTGCCTGGCGATCAAGTGGGCCTTGGAGTCCCTACGCTATTACCTGCTGGGACGGCAGTTTCGCTTGGTGACGGATCACTCTCCACTGGTCTGGATGAGGTCCGCCAAGGAACGGAATGCCCGGGTTACCCGGTGGTTCCTTTCTCTGCAGAACTTCCGGTTTACGGTTGAACACCGGGCCGGTAGGTTGCAGGGCAACGCCGATGCCTTGTCCCGCGGCCCGTGTTTGATGGCTGGAGTTCAACCCCACACGCTTGAACTGAGGGGGGGGGTATGTGAGACTGTGACCGGGGTTATCTATGACGGCCGGTATGTCTCGCCCAGGTTGTGCTCACTCCATGATAGAAAGTGAATCCACTATAGGGTTAATGCTGTTTCCCTACAGACTGAAGGAAGGGTTAAATAGAATCAGGAACGAGGGCAGGTGTGCCGGGTGTGAGGGAGTGATCACAACTCCCTGAGTCTCTGCTGGAGAGACATGTATATTGCTGTGGATTTTTGTTTGGACATTAAACACCGTGTGCTGTGAACCTTGATGCCTGGATCCCGTGTCTTCTGCTGCGCAGCCGACCGCGCTACCTCACAGTATATATATGTATGTATGTATGTATGTATGTATGTATGTATGATGATACAAGATGTGCATTGTGTCCTTGCCAGGGTCGTTTATACTTACAGACATCTTAATGTTGCGGTATGTGACAATGGCACCGTTATTAGGGAGGACGGGACATTTCCACATCATTACAGGTTGCATTGTTGTCTTCTCGTAAGATTGTAACCGGATCCTAATCCCCTTTCTTTTTTGCTCATTCACTTCCTAATCCGCACAGTGTGGAAAGTCCTGATATTTTATTTTTATTAATCACCATTTTTGAAGATCTTTGCCTGTTAGCAGTGGATGGCATCACTCCTTCCCTGACCTTCTTACAGCTGAGGGTTTGCTACAGTTGTTTCCAATCTAAACAATCCTCTGCACAAAACCTTTTGTCTTTATAACTTGTCTCACTGCATTCATTTGGAGTCTTGTTAAAGGGATTGTCCAGGAGGAAGATATTGATGATCCACCCAGCACCCCACACGATTGTTACGTGGCTCCGTGGCTTCCAGTATTACAGTGTATGGGGCAGAAACAGCACAGCATAGTGGTCTTTTCTGGGTACTGCTGCTCACAGGAGCAGACCTGCTACTTTGCTTTATCGCCATATATTGTGCAATTCAGGTCGTATGTGCGGGGGTCTCAGGAGTGGGACCCCCCCACTGATCTTTTGCTGAGTACTTTGTCTCTCAACCACTCCTTTAGCAGATTGCTTTGTCTGCATATGTAGCAAACCCTCAGCTGTGGGAAGTTTGAGGTCTATAGGTTTTCAGCCTCTGGCTATAAATCATCAAGGATCCCATTCACTGACAACAAGCGGTGAGTTTCCAGATATTTTAATTGTGCAGTTCCATTTGAGGAGTTCTATGTGGCCAATGAGATCCTATAAGGGGAGAGTCCGCCCGGTTAGGACCCCGCACCATAACCCCGAGAACAGTACTGCGGGTGTCCATCATCCCCTCGATCATCTCTTCCAGTTGCTGCTGCTGATGTGGTTGTCTCTTGGACCCCCGTGCAGCGCTCCGGACCCCATGGCGCTCTCCTGGACCATGGCGCTGGCACTGAGCAGCCGCTTTCTTTGCAGCGCTCCAGATGTTGCCCTTGTTTACAGCATTGTCGTGTCCCAGGCCCAGAATAGCAACCAACAGAAGTATTTGTGGGCGAGCCGGCACGCTGGGACCTCGCTCGAGGACTTTATGTAACCGCTGCAGTTCTGCTGTTTGTCCTGACTCATGCCGTAAGGAATGGATGCTTCTGCCGCGGCCATATGCTGTTCATTATTGCACAACACACCAAATGTCTTGTTTCATTCTTCAAGACATGATATGTAATGCTTCGTTTGGCTCCGTTTTCCTCCAGCCTGCAAATCCTGATGTGATTATTGAGCAACCAAATCTGTGTGGACAGCTGCAATTAGCGGCACGTATGGTGATGGCGACGGAGGCCGCTGGGAGCGCCCGCCTCATAGCAGCGATGATAGTGAGCTGCCCCATCACATACAGCCCTGCCCCCACTAACACCAGGGTCCGCATACTCCAGAAATACTCTGTGCTGCTGGAACTCTGCTCCTCCATCAGCCCACCATTCTCCTGAAATACTCTGCGCTGATGAAGCACCCCTCATTCATCAGCACACCATTCTCCTGAAATACTCTGCGCTGCTGAAGCACCCCTCATTCATCAGCACACCATTCTCCTGAAATACTCTGCGCTGCTGAAGCACCCCTCATTCATCAGCACACCATTCTCCTGAAATACTCTGTGCTGCTGGAGCTCCGCTCCTCCATCAGCACACCATTCTCCTGAAATACTCTGTGCTGCTGGAGCTCCGCTCCTCCATCAGCACACCATTCTCCTGAAATACTCTGCGCTGATGAAGCACCCCTCATTCATCAGCACACCATTCTCCTGAAATACTCTGTGCTGCTGGAGCTCCGCTCCTCCATCAGCACACCATTCTCCTGAAATACTCTGCGCTGCTGGAGCTCCGCTCCTCCATCAGCACACCATTCTCCTGAAATACTCTGTGCTGCTGGAGCTCCGCTCCTCCATCAGCACACCATTCTCCTGAAATACTCTGCGCTGATGAAGCACCCCTCATTCATCAGCACACCATTCTCCTGAAATACTCTGTGCTGCTGGAGCTCCGCTCCTCCATCAGCACACCATTCTCCTGAAATACTCTGCGCTGCTGGAGCTCCGCTCCTCCATCAGCACACCATTCTCCTGAAATACTCTGTGCTGCTGGAGCTCCGCTCCTCCATCAGCACACCATTCTCCTGAAATACTCTGCGCTGCTGGAGCTCCGCTCCTCCATCAGCACACCATTCTCCTGAAATACTCTGCGCTGCTGGAGCTCCGCTCCTCCATCAGCACACCAGTCTCCTGAAATACTCTGCGCTGCTGAAGCACCCCTCATTCATCAGCACACCATTCTCCTGAAATACTCTGCGCTACTGAAGCACCCCTCATTCATCAGCACACCATTCTCCTGAAATACTCTGCGCTGCTGAAGCACCCCTCATTCATCAGCACACCATTCTCCTGAATACTCTGTGCTGCTGGAGCTCCGCTCCTCCATCAGCACACCATTCTCCTGAAATACTCTGCGCTGCTGAAGCACCCCTCATTCATCAGCACACCATTCTCCTGAAATACTCTGCGCTGCTGAAGCACCCCTCATTCATCAGCACACCATTCTCCTGAAATACTCTGCGCTGCTGAAGCACCCCTCATTCATCAGCACACCATTCTCCTGAAATACTCTGCGCTGCTGGAGCTCCGCTCCTCCATCAGCACACCATTCTCCTGAAATACTCTGCGCTGCTGGAGCTCCGCTCCTCCATCAGCACACCATTCTCCTGAAATACTCTGCGCTGCTGGAGCTCCGCTCCTCCATCAGCACACCAGTCTCCTGAAATACTCTGCGCTGCTGAAGCACCCCTCATTCATCAGCACACCATTCTCCTGAAATACTCTGCGCTACTGAAGCACCCCTCATTCATCAGCACACCATTCTCCTGAAATACTCTGCGCTGCTGAAGCACCCCTCATTCATCAGCACACCATTCTCCTGAATACTCTGTGCTGCTGGAGCTCCGCTCCTCCATCAGCACACCATTCTCCTGAAATACTCTGCGCTGCTGAAGCACCCCTCATTCATCAGCACACCATTCTCCTGAAATACTCTGCGCTGCTGAAGCACCCCTCATTCATCAGCACACCATTCTCCTGAAATACTCTGCGCTGCTGAAGCACCCCTCATTCATCAGCACACCATTCTCCTGAAATACTCTGCGCTGCTGGAGCTCCGCTCCTCCATCAGCACACCATTCTCCTGAAATACTCTGCACTGCTGGAGCTCCGCTCCTCCATCAGCACACCATTCTCCTGAAATACTCTGCGCTGCTGGAGCTCCGCTCCTCCATCAGCACACCATTCTCCTGAAATACTCTGCGCTGCTGGAGCTCCGCTCCTCCATCAGCACACCATTCTCCTGAAATACTCTGCGCTGCTGGAGCTCCGCTCCTCCATCAGCACACCATTCTCCTGAAATACTCTGCGCTGCTGGAGCTCCGCTCCTCCATCAGCACACCATTCTCCTGAAATACTCTGCGCTGCTGGAGCTCCGCTCCTCCATCAGCACACCATTCTCCTGAAATACTCTGCGCTGCTGAAGCACCCCTCATTCATCAGCACACCATTCTCCTGAAATACTCTGCGCTGCTGGAGCTCCGCTCCTCCATCAGCACACCATTCTCCTGAAATACTCTGCGCTGCTGGAGCTCCGCTCCTCCATCAGCACACCATTCTCCTGAAATACTCTGCGCTGCTGGAGCTCCGCTCCTCCATCAGCACACCATTCTCCTGAAATACTCTGCACTGCTGGAGCTCCGCTCCTCCATCAGCACACCATTCTCCTGAAATACTCTGCGCTGCATGCGAATTCTGCCCCTTCCACTCGTTTCGTCTCATGGAGTTACAATGTAACGGTTATCTGTGGCGTCCTTGCAGCATCTGCTCTCTACGGCTCAGTAACGGTGAAACTTAAAATCCTTCTTTCTTTTTTTTTTTCACAGGATCTGGCGAAGGTTTCGGCAAAATCATTCAACGATTCCCACTGACCGACTGGAGCGACACGCCGTTCCCGCAAGGAATAGAACTGGTATGTGAGATGCCGTTGCTACTCTCTGTTATCAGCAATTAATGGGCTGGAGTTTCCCATTACTGTCCGCCCCTATCTCGTTTTTCGTGGGTCTGATGAGACGTATTTCTAGGAGACTGGACCAGGGATGAGCGCGGATGTCCGAGGGCTTCTCCTGACTTTCTGCCTTTTCTTAATATGAATGCTCAGTACAGAACGATGGGGTCAGGATTTCAGTTTGGTCCTTTATTTATATATTTATATATTTATTTATTTATTTATTTATTTTATTTATTTTTTGTTTTCCTCAAATTTACTCATATAGGTAGGAATCTGAAAAAAAGAATAAAAAAAATTCTATGTATATGTATGTATGTATGTATATATATATATGTATATATATATATATATATATATATATATATATATATATATATAATTACACTTCTGCTCAGTCCTGTATCTTAAACTATGGTTTGTTTAATTGTTTTTGTTGTTGTTTTTGTCCATGTTCTTTTAAAAATATTTACAACTTCAATTGGAATTTTTAGTGATGATGCAACATCTTCCAGTACAAGAGGTGTTGCTACGTTTTTGGCAATTTCTTCTTCTTTTGTTGTGACATCGTCAGGTCGACTATATCACGATGGGCCATTAATCAGCCGACGTACACAGAAGTGCACAGACCTTTTCAAAAGAATTTGCACCTTCAAGGGCAATTACCATATTCTTCGGATTATAAAACGCACCCCAAATTTAGAGGAAGAAAAGGGGTCAGTCTTGTAATCCTGTGGTTCCTTGGGGTGGGAGGCGTGGCGGCAGTGGTGGTGGAGTGGGGTCACAGGAGGCAGTGCAAATGCGACCAGCGGGTGTCACAGATGCGGTGAGGTAGGTAACTTCCAGAAACTGCGGGGTGCTGTGCTGGGGCCTACGCTGGGGCCTGTGCTGCGAGCGGTGAGGCAGGAGCAATCCTGTAGATGTCAGCAGTGTGGGCTTCAAAGAAATGATGCCCGGAGTAAGGACGTGCGCAGATTGAGCTATCTTCTCAATGACAAGCAAAGATGTCATCTGCGCACGTGCCACCTCCGGGCGCCATTTTCCTTATGTCCGCTGCTAGGAGACCAATGGGCCGGTGGTGGCGCGTGCAACATCTTTGCTTGTCATTGAACCGATAGCTCAATCTGCTTAAGCGCCGAGTCCGGGCACCATTTCTTTGAAGCCTGCACTAGCGACATCTTTAGGATGCCCCTGCCTCACTGCTTGCAGCACAGTGCCCCGCAAGGCCCCAGCCCGGCGGTCCGCAAGGCCCCAGCCCGGCGGCCCGCAAGGCCCCAGCCCGGCGGCCCGCAAGGCCCCAGCTACCAGTCTCCACTACCTCCTGGTAAGGTGCATTCAGATTATAAGACGCTCCTCTCAAATTTTTGGGAGGAAAAGTGTGTCTTTTATAATCCGAAAAATATGCATGTAAAAATAATATTTTCAGTTGGGTTTAATTTAAAATTTTTCTTTGTTTGCCGTCTACAGACTTTATTTTAAACTGTCATTTGACTCGATCTGTTGGGGTTGTATCTTATCTGTGTATTTGTTAGCTCCTTTCATCCGATTTATGACCAAAGACACCATCAAAGTAAGGGGTACTTCTCACACAGCGAGATCGCTGCTGAGTCACGTTTTTTGTGACGCACCAGTGACCTCATTAACGATCTCGCTGTGTGTGACACTGAGCAGCGATCTGGCCCCTGCTGTGAGATCGCTGCTCGTTACACACAGTGCTGGTTCATTTTTTGGACGTTGCTCTCCCGCTGATAAGCACACATCACTGTGTTTGACAGCGAGAGAGCAACGATCTGAATGTGCAGGGAGCCGGCTTCTGGCAGTCTGTGTTAAGCTGTAGCCAAGGTAAATATCGGGTAACGAAGCGAAGGGCTTTGCTTGGTTACCCAATATTTACCTTGGTTACTAGCGTCCGCCGCTCTCAGGCTGCTAGTGCTGGCTCCCTGCTCCCTGCACACGTAGCCGGAGTACACATCGGGTAAATAAGCAAAGCAGTTTGCTTATTAACCCAATGTGTACTCTGGCTAGGAGTGCAGGGAGCTAGCGCTAAGCGGTGTGCGCTGGTAACCAAGGTAAATATCGGGTAACCAAGCGAAGTGCTTTGCTTGATTACCCGATATTTACCTTAGTTACCAAACGCATTGCTGAGGGCTGGTCGCTGGTGAGATCTGCCTGATTGACAGCTCACCAGCGACCTTGTAGCGACGCACCAGCGATCCTGACCAGGTCAGATCGCTGGTGGGATCGCTGGAGCGTCGCTAAAGTGTTGACGGTACCCTTAAGCTTTGTGGTCCTAAATCAGAGCTCTGTAAAGGACAGATAAGCAAAGGAGACTTGCCAGATAGTGCTCACTGACAGATTCTCAGTTAACTCCTTATGCAACCTGAAATGTGCAGGGAAACCTGTATAATACAAAAGGGGCAAGATTCTTAATTAACCTGATTGCAAACATTTAAAAAAAAAATAAAAAAATAGGACTCTAAAGGTGTCCAGAGCTTATAGATTTTGCGACTGCCATATGCATCTGGAGAGCTGAACTGAAATAGCCATCTGGCCTTGTCATGATGATGTCAGTATCCTTCTTTTTTGGGGGTGGGGGGATGGGGTGTAGGGTGCATGGATTATGGAGACTATTATTAATTCTATTGTTGCTTACACAGGGAAACGTGCTGCCGACGGCTATGTTTTATGTCTCCTATAATTGCTACGATTTGCTGACTAATCAGTATTTGCTCTTTCGTCGCCTGATCGCCGCCATGTTTACATGGGCCAATCATCAGAATGTAGAAGAATGTAACGAAAACTGCGTCTATAGAAAAAAAATTTTTGTATTCCACCGTCCTCTGCAGATTCTCAGGAGACATTATATCTCTGCATCTTTTGCGTGCAGTCGGATATAAACCCCTTTTGAAGACTGATGATGATGCAGAGAATGTTCCTCTAATCCCATCATTTGTCCGCCACGGATGGACGAGCCTGTAAAAGAAAAGATCAGTCAGGGACTTCGTGCATGAAGCCGCGTATCTGTCAGTCTGGAATTAGCTGAATCCACAGCGGCGGACGGTGAATTAGCCGGTATACATGGACGCCAGTGATAATATAATAATAATATCCGGTAGTTATGCATGTGATGATGTATAACATGCCAGGCTGTGGGTCCATGGGTATCTGCTTGGGGCACTGGGGGTCCATGGGTATCTGCTTGGGGCACTGGGGGTCCATGGGTATCTGTTTGGGGCACTGGAGGAGGCAACCATTGGTCATTTTCCCTAAAATATAAATGTTATGAATGTAAACACTCTCAGACATACAGTAGGTAATGGGAAAAATGGAAGCCCTACTATTGGGAGACCCCCATAATACAGACTAGAAGAACCCTAGCCACAGAATTCAAACACCAACTAGGACCTGACTGCCTAAAAGGCCATTGAGGGGTTTCTCCTACCTCCTGAAGGACCAGAGAAGAGGCCGTAATACACCACCAATAGGTAGAGAGGAAGGTGTGCAGGAAGATACAAAAACCTATAGCGGAAAAACAAAACATGTTCATAAAGTCAAGTAAGGCGATTCCGTCAGCTAAATAGGAAAGGGTTCTTTACAGTTAGAGCAGTCAGTGTGCAATGCCTGACTGCAAGAGGTAGTAATGGCAGATACTATAACGGCCTCTAAAAAAGGCTGGATGATTTAGTCAGTACATAAAACATTGGGGGTTATACATGATTTAGTGACAAAATGTATAATTGGTGGAGAAAGGTTGAACTTGATGGAGCTAGGTTTTTTTTCAAACTATGTAATGATATAAGGTAAAGAGGGAAAGCTTAAAGAGGGTTACATATAAGAGGTTCAAGTAAAATCTTCCAGAAACGTAAAACAGGTGAAAGGAATAGTTGCTGGAAGGGAAAACAAATCAACACACTGCAGTAACTAAAGTAGTGTTTGCCCAGTAAGGTAAATCCCTAAGCTGAAGGGCTGGAAATCCTAAATATAAGTCCACCTAGAGGCATAGCCAGCAAGAAGGGAGTGCAGTAAAAGCCAAATATATATAAAACCCAACCCAGAATGTGATCAAATGACCAAATGAGAAACACCTGTAGAGTAGAGAACACATAAGGGAGAACAAAGACAAAACAACAAACCAACACACTGTAGGAACTAAACTGGTGTTGGTCTAGCAAGGTACATCCCTAAGCTGAAGGGCTGGAAAGCCTAAATACAAGTCCAGCTAGAGGTACAGCCAGCAAGTGAGTGCAGTAAAAGCCAAACATGTAAAACCCAACCCAGAATGTGATCGGGCAGACCAAATGAGAAACACTTGTAGAGGAGAGAACCTATAAGAGAGAACAAAGACAATTGAAACAACAAACTAATTCACTGTAGGAACTAAACTGGCGTTTGCCCAGTAAGGTCAATCCCTAAGCTGGAGGGCTGGAAATCTGAAACACAAGTCCAGCTAGAGGTATAGCCAGCAAGGGAGTGCAGTAAAAGGTGAACATATAAAACCCAACCCAGAATGTGATGGGGCAGACCAAATGAGAAACACCTGTAGAGGAGAGAACCAATAAGAGAGAACAAAGACAATTGGAACAGTCAGCATTTGGATAGGTGAGAAAAGGCAGTACCCAGCAAATAGAGGAGCCAACCATGAAACTACAGGTCACCAGGTCAAGTCCCCTAACCGAGCCATGACAATGAGTAATACCTGTCCACACTGATTTCAGGGAGCATTGTGTACTCTGTATAATGTTACATGCCGCACGTGGATCCCAGTGATATATGGAGTCAGTCATTATGGAAATGAGCAGATTCTCAGATAATTTTGTTCTCACGCGATGATCTAACTAATATTCGGCCCGGAGCTATAAACCTTTTCAGCAGAGATGTAAGGGGTGTCCTTCTAGGAACATGCAGTATGACGGTCGCACTACTCCTGATAGTTATGCACCGGTGTGTATGGTTACAATTATCTAGAATAGCCTTTCAGAAATCTGAGAAAGCTAAGTGGTCAGATTATTAAAGTGCACCAATCATCAGGATTTTCCTATATAACCTAAAGCCAGTGCTATACTGGCACTATCAGGCTGATTCTATACATACTTTTACTTGTCAGCTCGGATGTATAGGTCTTGAAAGACAATCAAGTAAAGTTTGTAAAATGAGCAGCTTTTTGAATGATAGCAGCTGCCGATCAGCTGATAGCTGGGGTGGGTATTCATAGTGATTCCCGCCCCCCCCCCACCTGTCCGTCCTCCCCGTTATTTATGCTAATTCTATTATAGAATCGTTTTACTAAGTGACTAGAAGGACCTGTGCTGATGTCATACCCATGTGACTGGAAGGGGCGGGGCCTCAGACAACATAGCTGATAGCAGGAAGCAACATTACTTTTCTGTTGGCTGAGGCCCTGCCCATTCTGGTCACATGGCTATGACATCAGCAATGGTCCTTTTAGTCACTTAGTAAAACGATTCTGTAATAGAATTAGCATAAATAACAGATGGGGGGGGGGGAATCACTGTGAATACCCCCAGCTATCAGCTGATCGGCAGTTGCTGCCACTCAAAAAGCTGCTCAGTTCACAAACTTTACTTGCTTGTGTTTCAAAAACTATACATCCGAGCTGACAACTACAGGTATGTATAGAATCGGCCTGATAGTGCCAGGATAGCACTGGCTTTAGGTTATATAGGAAAATACTGGTGATTGGTGCTCTTTAATCAATTACTAGTAGTGGCTGCAGGAAAAAAAGAGCTGTAGAAGCTCCTTCTGCTCCATTTTCATAAGATCCTGAACGGTAGGCGGTTGCATCAGCTTTGTGGTTTAGGAGACTCCTTTAGGATTTTCAGGAATAACTGGTACTTTATAAAACATGATGGAAAGTTGGGTCACAGGCCGCACAGCTGTAGGAAGTGGAACCCTCTGGAGGTTGCGATCCTTCAATGAAACGGAAGCGATTCTGTCTTGTAAGGTCGTCTCCCTCGTGGCTCGATTCCTGTCACTGCCTCATTATATCTTCCAAGGATGTTTCAGTACTGGACTATTTTCAAGATCTCTGCTTGCTTCGATGAATGAATACATCGTGTTACATGCACAAGTCTCAGCTACTTAAATTTGTATCTCGTTTGTTCTATACCCTCGCACTGTAAACTCCAAACTGATACATTTTGTTTAGCTCTCCGGGCTTGTTCACACTCAGCATTTTTACAGTAGCAGCAAAATTGACCGAACATTCTAAAATATCAATTGAATGCATGAAAAACACATAAGACACATTCATATTTTACCCAATGTTTTTCCTGCCAACTCTCATGCTGAAAAAAGCACTGTGTGAACATTCGTTTAGAGGTTTCTCAAAACAGGTACAATTGTAACAGACCCTCAGATGTCAGAGTCTTTAAAGAGGACCAACCACCAGGATTTTCCTGTATAAACTAAAGCCAGTGCTATACTGGTGGTATCATGCTGATTCTATACATACCTTTAGTTGTATACTTTCTGAAATACAGGATAGTAAAGTTTGTGAAATGCACTGTTATTTGATAGATGGCAGCTACAGAATATCTAATAGGTGGGTTGGCTTTTGCTATTTTTTTCCCGCCCCTTTCTGCTGCCTGTCCTTCCTCCTCTCTGGGCTTCCTTCCTCCCCTCCCTGGTCTTCCTTCCTTCCTCCCCTCCCTGGTCTTCCTTCCTTCCTCCCCTCCCTGGTCTTCCTTCCTTCCTCCCCTCCCTGGTCTTCCTTCCTACCTCCCCTCCCTGGTCTTCCTTCCTTCCTCCCTCCCCTCCCTGGTCTTCCTTCCTTCCTCCCCTCCCTGGTCTTCCTTCCTTCCTCCCCTCCCTGGTCTTCCTTCCTTCCTCCCCTCCCTGGTCTTCCTTCCTTCCTCCCCTCCCTGGTCTTCCTTCCTACCTCCCCTCCCTGGTCTTCCTTCCTTCCTCCCTCCCCTCCCTGGTCTTCCTTCCTTCCTTCCCCTCCCCGGCCATCCTTCCTTTCCCTCCCCGGCCATCCTTCCTTTCCCCTCCTGGCCATCCTTCCTTTCCCCTCCTGGCCATCTTTCCTCCCCCCCCTCCTGGCCATCCTTCCTTTCCCCTCCTGGCCATCTTTCCTCCCCCCTCTCCTCGCCATTCTTCCTCCCCCCCCTCCTGGCCATTCTTCCTCCCCCCCCTCCTGGCCATTCTTCCTCCCCCCCCCTCCTGGCCATTCTTCCTCCCCCCCCCCCGGCCATTCTTCCTCCCCCCCCCCCCCCGGCCATTCTTCCTCTCCCCCTCCTGGCCTTCCTTCTTCTCCCTGGCCTTCCTCTGCAGAGCAGAGACAACTTCAACATAAATATAGCAGCCATAGGAGAAATCGTGCTGTTACACCAGACTACATATTCATGCAACTAAAGTTTCATGATGAGTCTTGAATAAAATCTGCCCGGTCTGTGTCCACGGGAATAAGCCACATGTACAGTGGATTATTGGATCTCATTTATGTTCATCCATGCTGATGGATGCCAAGTGACATCCGACAGAACTATGAATACAGCTCTGGATGCTACTAGAGCACAACACTGAGCATGAGTATTTACAGGCATATTCATCACAGTGGAAAGTTCTGATTGCCTGTGTATCAAGTCCACCGGATACAGAAGGGCGACATAACGTTCCCAGAATTCTCAAGGATTAACCCCGGTTTTGTGGAGTAAATCCTTTGTTTTCGTAGCTGCGTTTTATTACTTTGTATCAGCTCCTCGTTTACAGGTCTGGTGATATGAATATTTCCGTCTGTCCTAGGACTGAGACAGTAGAAAGTCCCGTAGATTGTGGCTACAAAGTAACAGGTTCTTTATTTGTAAATATTGTCATTTCATTTATTTTTGTATCTGATTTTTTGCGGCATGTGTCCTAGGTCTGCTCCTCCTGCACCTCACAACCTCGGAGAGTTGCAACAGAAGGTATACAGGACATTACTCTCCTGCCTTCCCATGCTCGCCTTATTCTCTCCTGCCTTCCCATTCTCACCTTATTCTCTCCTGCCTTCCCATGCTCGCTTTATTCTCTCCTTCCTTTCCATGCTCGCCTTTTTCTCTCCTGCCTTCCCATGCTCCCCTTATTCTCTCCTGCCTTCCCATGCTCGCCTTTTTCTCTCCTGCCTTTCCATGCTCGCCTTTTTCTCTCCTGCCTTCCCATGCTCACCTTATTATCTCCTGCCTTTCTGTACTCGCCTTATTCTCTCCTGCCTTTCCGTACTCTCCTTTTTTCTCTCCTGCCTTTCCGTACTCACCTTATTCTCTCCTGCCTTCCCATGCTCGCCTTATTCTCTCCTGCCTTCCCATACTCTCCTTATTCTCTCCTGCCTTCCCATGCTCTCCTTATTGTCTCCTGCCTTCCCATGCTCGCCTTATTCTCTCCTGCCTTCCCATGCTCGCCTTATTCTCTCCTGCCTTCCCATGCTCGCTTTATTCTCTCCTACCTTCCCATGCTCGCCTTTTTCTCTCCTGCCTTCCCATGCTCGCCTTATTCTCTCCTGCCTTCCCATGCTCGCCTTATTCTCTCCTGCCTTCCCATGCTCGCCTTTTTCTCTCCTGCCTTCCCATGCTCATCTTATTCTCTCCTGCCTTTCTGTACTCGCCTTATTCTCTCCTGCCTTTCCGTACTCTCCTTTTTTTTCTCCTGCCTTTCCGTACTCACCTTATTCTCTCCTGCCTTCCCATGCTCACCTTATTCTCTCCTGCCTTCCCATGCTCCCCTTATTCTCTCCTGCCTTCCCATGCTCGCCTTATTCTCTCCTGCCTTCCCATGCTCACCTTATTCTCTCCTGCCTTCCCATGCTCGCCTTATTCTCTCCTGCCTTCCCATACTCGCCTTATTCTCTCCTGCCTTCCCATACTCTCCTTATTCTCTCCTGCCTTCCCATGCTCGCCTTATTCTCTCCTGCCTTCCCATGCTCGCCTTATTCTCTCTCGCCTTCCCATGCTCGCCTTATTCTTTCCTGCCTTCCCATGCTCGCCTTATTCTCTCCTGCCTTCCCATGCTCGCCTTATTCTCTCCTGCCTTCCCATGCTCGCCTTTTTCTCTCCTGCCTTCCCATGCGCGCCTTATTCTCTCCTGCCTTCCCATGCTCACCTTATTCTCTCCTGCGTTCCCATGCTCGCTTTATTCTCTCCTTTCTTTCCATGCTCGCCTTTTTCTCTCCTGCCTTCCCATGCTCGCCTTTTTCTCTCCTGCCTTCCCATGCTCGCCTTATTCTCTCCTGCCTTCCCATGCTCGCCTTATTCTCTCCTGCCTTCCCATGCTCACCTTATTCTCTCCTGCCTTCCCATACTCTCCTTATCCTCTCCTGCCTTCCCATGCTCGCCTTATGCTCTCCTGCCTTTCCGTACTCGCCTTATTCTCTCCTGCCTTTCCGTACTCGCCTTATTCTCTCCTGCCTTCCCGTACTCTCCTTATTCTCTCCTGCCTTCCCATGCTCTCCTTATTCTCTCCTGCCTTCCCATACTCTCCTTATTCTCTCCTGCCTTCCCGTACTCTCCTTATTCTCTCCTGCCTTCCCATGCTCGCCTTATTCTCTCCTGCCTTCCCATACTCTCCTTATTCTCTCCTGCCTTCCCATGCTCTCCTTATTGTCTCCTGCCTTCCCATGCTCGCCTTATTCTCTCCTGCCTTCCCATTCTCACCTTATTCTCTCCTGCCTTCCCATGCTCGCTTTATTCTCTCCTACCTTCCCATGCTCGCCTTTTTCTCTCCTGCCTTCCCATGCTCGCCTTATTCTCTCCTGCCTTCCCATGCTCGCCTTATTCTCTCCTGCCTTCCCATGCTCGCCTTTTTCTCTCCTGCCTTCCCATGCTCATCTTATTCTCTCCTGCCTTTCTGTACTCGCCTTATTCTCTCCTGCCTTTCCGTACTCTCCTTTTTTATCTCCTGCCTTTCCGTACTCACCTTATTCTCCTGCCTTCCCATGCTCTCTTTATTCTCTCCTGCCTTCCCATGCTCGCCTTTTTCTCTCCTGCCTTCCCATGCTCGCCTTATTCTCTCCTGCCTTCCCATACTCTCCTTATCCTCTCCTGCCTTCCCATGCTCGCCTTATTCTTTTTCCTGCCTTCCCATGCTCGCCTTTTTCTCTCCTGCCTTTCCATGCTCACCTTATTCTCTCCTGCCTTCCCATGCTCGCCTTATTCTCTCCTGCCTTCCCATGCTCTCCTTATTCTCTCCTGCCTTCCCGTACTCTCCTTATTCTCTCCTGTCTTACCATACTCTCCTTATTCTCTCCTGCCTTCCCATACTCTCCTTATTCTCTCCTGCCTTCCCATACTCGCCTTATTCTCTCCTGCCTTCCCATACTCTCCTTATTCTCACCTGCCTTCCCATACTCGCCTTATTCTCTCCTGCCTTCCCATACTCTCCTTATTCTCACCTGCCTTCCCATACTCGCCTTATTCTCTCCTGCCTTCCCATACTCTCCTTATTCTCTCCTGCCTTCCCATGCTCGCCTTATTCTCTCCTGTCTTACCATACTCTCCTTATCCTCTCCTGCCTTCCCATGCTCGCCTTATTCTTTTTCCTGCCTTCCCATGCTCGCCTTTTTCTCTCCTGCCTTTCCATGCTCACCTTATTCTCTCCTGCCTTCCCATGCTCGCCTTATTCTCTCCTGCCTTCCCATGCTCTCCTTATTCTCTCCTGCCTTCCCGTACTCTCCTTATTCTCTCCTGTCTTACCATACTCTCCTTATTCTCTCCTGCCTTCCCATACTCTCCTTATTCTCACCTGCCTTCCCATACTCGCCTTATTCTCTCCTGCCTTCCCATACTCTCCTTATTCTCTCCTGCCTTCCCATGCTCGCCTTATTCTCTCCTGCCTTCCCATGCTCTCCTTATTCTCTCCTGCCTTCCCATACTCTCCTTATTCTCACCTGCCTTCCCATACTCGCCTTATTCTCTCCTGCCTTCCCATACTCTCCTTATTCTCTCCTGCCTTCCCATGCTCGCCTTTGTCTCTCCTGCCTTCCCATGCTCGCCTTATTCTCTCTCGCCTTCCCATGCTCTCCTTATTCTCTCCTGCCTTCCCATACTCTCCTTATTCTCACCTGCCTTCCCATACTCGCCTTATTCTCTCCTGCCTTCCCATACTCTCCTTATTCTCTCCTGCCTTCCCATGCTCGCCTTTGTCTCTCCTGCCTTCCCATGCTCGCCTTATTCTCTCTCGCCTTCCCATGCTCGCCTTATTCTCTCCTGCCTTCCCATACTCTCCTTATTCTTTCCTGCCATCCCATGCTCGCCTTATTCTCTCCTGCCTTCCCATACTCGCCTTATTCTCTCCTACTTGCAGGTAGACATTATATAGCTGATTTTTTATTTTTTTTTTTGCGTCCCATTTTCTTTCAAGCTTTTCTGCTCGTTCTGTGCATTTTTTTTCCATTTGACTTTCTCAAAGGTGTAACTTTCTGGAGACGGCCACGCTCCGAGTTTCCTGTTTATCATTGGTGGAATTGTTTTCCTTGTGGATTCATAGATGAATCCTGAGAAAGCCCCTCAGCCGCTTACTGAAAGTCCAGACCTCCCTAGAGACCTTTTATAATGCAATAATATCCGGCCTGGAGGAGTGGGAGGGTGGGGGTCACCAGGGACCCCTCAGATCCCTCCTTACAACGCAGAGTCCTTTCTTCGCTGACCTTGGACATGACACTGGAGCGTCTTCTCTAAACAAGATTGGTATGGATGACGGAGCCGGCGCAGCTGATGCATGTGGACGTGATGGCCGTTGCATCGGGTGTTGCAATAGCCCTGACCGCATGTCCTAAAAGTACACGTCATGGATTTTCTGTCTTTTTTAGGGTCTTTGAAAAATTAGACGAGAACTCCTAAAGAATTGGGCCAAAGGTTGCAACTTTGCAAAGTATCCAAACGGCATGTCCTGTGTCTCCACCACTCGCTTTGTGCACAGAGGTCATTTCTGCCTCCTGTGCCTATAATTAGTGTCATCGCTTTCATTCTCCAGCCACGTTTTCCTCCCCAGGAAGGTCAGGCAGTGAATGGCCATTACGTATCTGGCTTCCTTCTGTAAAAGCTGCTAAAATCCTTAATCCCGTTCACACACTATGGAAAAATTTTGTCCGCACCAAGGAAAATGAAATCCACACGAACGACTGGCACAGTAATTATCCCCTCTGATTCCGCATGGAAAAGCCTCCATTATATGACTATGGAATATCCAACACGCATGAAGATCTCCTTAGGGGTAGGAGGATGAGATCAGGGACTCTTAGGGACAGGAGCGATGGGAGTGATACTTTAAGAGGATTACATTGTAAGGATCTGATGATGGCTAAGTGATAATGAGAGAGGGGGGATAATGAGATCTTGTACAAAAAGGATAATGAGAGTGATACTTCGGGTGTAAAATAGGTAATTGTGAGTCCTCTGAGGACAGGTATGATGGGAGTGATGCATCGTGTGCAAGGTGAGAAGGGTAAAAAACGAGCTTCTACAGACGATAGAAGGTACCGAGTGGCGCTGTTGCCTGGAGGGGCACCATCTTCATCACCCCTTCGTTTGGTTGCAGATGGTTCCATAGCTTCATCACCTCTCCCTGTTTGGTTGCAGATGGTTCCATAGCTCCATCACCTCTCCCGGTTTGGTTGCAGATGGTTCCATAGCTCCATCACCTCTCCCTGTTTGGTTGCAGATGGTTCCATAGCTCCATCACCTCTCCCTGTTTGGTTGCAGATGGTTCCATAGCTCCATCACCTCTCCCTATTTGGTTGCAGATGGTTCCATAGCTCCATCACCTTTCCCTGTTTGGTTGCAGATGGTACCATAGCTCCATCACCTCTCCCTATTTGGTTGCAGATGGTTCCATAGCTCCATCACCTCTCCCTATTTGGTTGCAGATGGTTTCATAACTCCATCACCTCTCCCTGTTTGGTTGCAGATGGTTCCATAGCTCCATCACCTCTCCCTATTTGGTTGCAGATGGTTCCATAGCTCCATCACCTGTCCCTGTTTGGTTGCAGAAAGTTCCATAGCTCCATCACCTCACTGTTTGGTTGCAGATGGTTCCATAGCTCCTTCACCTCTCCCTGTTTGGTTGCAGATGGTACCATAGCGCCATTACCTTTCCCTGTTTGGTATGCTTCGCCTTTATTTTTGTATGCTAGCCAGGTACAGCAGGCAGCTACGGGCTGCCCCCAACCCCCAGCTGCCTATTTGTACTCCGCTGGGAACCAAAAATATAGGGAAGCCCTTTTTTTAATTATTTAATGAAATAAAAAAAAAATGAGGTGGGCTTAGCCCAATTTTTGTGTCCTGCCAGGTACAACTGGGCAGCTGGGGATTGGAATCCGCAGCGCAGGGTGGCCCAAACTCTCTGCTCCTCCCCCCCCCCCACTGCGAATTGCAGTCCGCAGCCACCCCAGAAAATGACACATTCATAGAAGCGCCATCTTCTGGCGCTGTATCCAACTCTTCCAGCGGCCCTGGTGCCGGGTGACACGCTGGGTAATTAAGGGTTAATACCAGCTTTGCTTTACCAGCGGATATTAAGCCAGAGATTCTTAATGACAGGCCAAGTTTTACCCAGTCATTAAGATTCTCCAATAAAGGGTTAAAAAAAGACAACACACAGAGAAAAAATACTTTATTAGAAATAAATACACAGACACACTTAGAGACTCCATCTTTGTCACCCCTCCACAATCCTGGTCTTCAGAGAGATAGAGAGAGAAGAGAGAGATCAGCTGATCGCCCATATAAGCCGGTCGCCAGCTTATCGCTCATAAAAGCCGGCCGCTGGCTAATCAGCCGGTGGCCGGCTTTTATAAGAGATCAGCTGGCGGCCGGCTTTTATAAGCAATCAGCTGAGACTGTTAACGCCAGGCAGCTTCAGAGCATGCTCTGTAGGACAAACTGGATCTGTTTGTGATGGATGCAACCGCATTTGAAAAGTGGGATCCGGCACCCATTCACATACATTACAGTTCCAGCCGCAAGCAGCAGGATCCGTTCAGATGCAGTTGCTTGACCAAGGTCAAAAACGCAACATGTTGCGTTTTGGGACCTAGGTAAAAAAACACTAAACAACGGATCTGTTGTGTGCCGCACCCAACCACATGCAACCGCATCTTACTGCGATTCCATTGAAAATGCATTGAAATCGGGGCATGATCCGGTCACATGCGGTTTGGCAAAAAAAACAAAACACTGATGTGAAACCAGCCTTAAATTAGTTTCCTGCACTGAATCCAGTGGAAAGAAATAACTAGGAAGTAACATATATAAAGATGCATGGATCTAGGAGAACAAGACTAAAATCCTCCATTCTTTACACTGCAGTCTGCACACCGGAAAATAAATTAGTTAGAAACAAGGGTTTGTGATACAACGTAACACGACAAGAGGGCTCTGCGGATGGATGCTGATCCCATCTGTATGCGGACACCGCTGGGAGTATTTGCTGCCGCGGCTCAGCTGTGAATTTCACCTGAAACGCACAATGTTGGCCGAGGACCAGGCATCTTAAAATATCTTATAACATGGGGGTCCATTGTTATGTTGAATGGCCGCGGGCCAGACATTCACTGATACTCGCGGTGGATTGTGTCTATTCTCTGCAGGTCGGATTCTTGAGAAGAACATGTCACGGCGGAGAGCCATCGCTCCTATCGTGCAGCGTTTTCTGCAGAACCCGAGTTGTTACGTCGATGACATGTAAATATTTACAGTACGGATCCGAAGTTTGTCTGATTCCATTGTTATCACGGATTATGGGCTCAGGGAGAACAATAATAACACGGTCAATTCCAACAGTCCTGCCCCAAATCCAACATTTCTTCCAATATTGTGTCTGCCGCTCCGTCTTCTTAGGAAGAAGTTTCTAGGAAGTTTGCATCTTGGTTGTTTATACCCTAATACCTAATTGCCTCCTGGATGGAGGTCACGGTGCCTGACAGCCTTGTGTAGTGAAATGTCACCTGTGTTTGTCAAAACGACCCTTGTACTCATATAGTTGGGGGGTAGAGGTTGTTTCCTTTTACTAGAAAAACAATAAGAGAATAAAAAATGTTGCAACTTTTTCCTCCGATACAAATGATCAAGA
Organism: Anomaloglossus baeobatrachus; assembly: GCF_048569485.1. NCBI lineage: Eukaryota > Metazoa > Chordata > Amphibia > Anura > Aromobatidae > Anomaloglossus > Anomaloglossus baeobatrachus. Next base: position 34,959,755 of record NC_134362.1, read on the forward strand.
ATGCAAACTTCCATCCAAGATCATTTGTTGCTATCTATCTATCTATCTATCTATCTATCTATCTATCTATCTATCTATTAGTGTGTCCACCTATATCTTGTCCACCGCTATTAACTTGAGATCAGCAGCAGCTATAGGCATGGAAGTGGTGTCTAGGTATAGTAAAGTAGCCGTGCACAACACAATGAAACCACCTATAGCGCCACCTGGTGGAAAACAACGGAGTTAGCATTTTTATCTCGAAAACAGAACGTGATAGAGAAAAACCGTGAATTACAAAGTTGTAGGGCATCATCAATTCAATATGAATCGACACCTTGCATACAGAAATGCTATGATTAGAATGTGTAACACTCACAAGGCTGCGGACGTGAAGCGATACCTCATGGAGACCTTCCTGCAAGTCATTGGATATGGTGGCTGTGTGGAGTGGCTTCCACGCTCACCTGACCAGACCCCATTGGACTTCTTTTTGTGAGGTCACATCAAACAGCAGGTGTATGCGACCCCTCCACCAACATTGCAGGACCTACGACGACGTTTCACAGACGCTTGTGCAAACGTGTCACCTACCATATTGCACAACGTGCAGCAAGATACAGTATGCTGTGCAGAGGCCAGATGTGCATTGCAGCTGACGGGGGCCACTGAGCATCAAAGTTAAATGAGCGCCATATGCGTGACCAGCATTCAATGTTTTGGGGTGTCATGGGTTTCATATCATAGCATTTCTGTATGCAAGGTATCAATTTGTATTGAATTGATGATGCCCTACAACTTTGTAATTCACTTTTTTTCTCTATCTCGTTCCGTTTTCAAGATAAATATGCTAACTCCGTTGTTTTCCACCAGGTGGCGCTATAGGTGGTTTCATTGCGTAGCACATGGCTACTTTACTATACCTAGACACTTCTATGCCTATAGCTGCCGCCGTTCTCAAGTTAATGGCGGTGGACACACTGTATGTATATGTATATGTGTGTGTATATATATATGTGTGTAGAAAGTCCCAGATTATCGGATAATTTTTGGACCTCGCACCAGCTCCACATCCTTCTGCTATGGATGCTGGGCGCTCTCCAGAATCATCAGTCCGTGTTACCAGGACCAGCGCTGTGGATATTTCCTGGCACGCGGTCAGATTACAATCTACAGAGATTACGTGTTTATCCAGAGAGGGGATTTATGTGCTGAGATAACAAAGGAAAATATTTAGATGGCAGGAATATTATTTTGGCCTTTAGTGAGCGCAGGTGGAGTCTCTGCTTTCATCTCGCCATCAAATACAAAGGGAAGGGGATTATTTGTGTAATATTTCTATCATTCTCTGTTTATTTGTACAGTGTTATCGTGTAACACAGCATTTACCGGACATCTCCGTGTCCTGCACCCCCCGGCCCCCCCCAGAGTTGCTTACAGTCTGTAATTACCCTGTTGTGTTCCCTGGTGGAGGGACGCATAGGAAAGAACTGAAGATCTCACCCAGGGATGATGCCCCACTAACTACATGTGTTGCCATATTCTTTATTAAGGGACCCAGCAGCGAATAAATGATACATAATATTCAAAAGAAAACGTCCCCAAAAATTAGTCACAAGGCACAATTACTGCCATGTATATGTCCAGCTGTGCACTTCTGCTCTTTACCCTTCCCTCCGTGTCTCTTGTTTCTTTCTTCCCTTCCTCACCTTTTTCTCTACTTCCTATCTGTCCTTTTATTCACTTTCTCTCTTGTTCTGTCAATTTTTTTTCTCATTCTTTTTTTGTCTTTCCTTCCCTTTTTTTTTCTAACACTTGCCTGCCTTTTCCTCTTTTCTGTTTCCTTTTCTTACTCTCTTCTCTCCTGCCTTCCCATACTCGCCTTATTCTCTCCTGCCTTACCATACTCTCCTTATTCTCTCCTGCCTTCCCATACTCTCCTTATTCTCTCCTGCCTTCCCATACTCTCCTTATTCTCTCCTGCCTTCCCATACTCTCCTTATTCTCTCCTGCCTTCCCATACTCTCCTTATTCTCTCCTGCCTTCCCATACTCTCCTTATTCTCTCCTGCCATCCCATGCTCTCCTTATTCTCTCCTGCCTTCCCATGCTCTCCTTATTCTCTCCTGCCTTCCCATACTCTCCTTATTCTCTCCTGCCTTCCCATGCGCCCCTTATTCTCTCCTGCCTTCCCATGCTCTCCTTATTCTCTCCTGCCTTCCCATGCTCGCCTTATTCTCTCCTGCCTTCCCATGCTCTCCTTATTCTCTCCTGCCTTCCCATACTCTCCTTATTCTCTCCTGCCTTCCCATACTCTCCTTATTCTCTCCTGCCTTCCCATGCTCCCCTTATTCTCGCCTGCCTTCCCTTGCTCGCCTTATTCTCTCCTGCCTTCCCATACTCTCCTTATTCTCTCCTGCCTTCCCATACTCTCCTTATTCTCTCCTGCCTTCCCATACTCTCCTTATTCTCTCCTGCCTTCCCATACTCTCCTTATTCTCTCCTGCCTTCCCATGCTCCCCTTATTCTCGCCTGCCTTCCCTTGCTCGCCTTATTCTCTCCTGCCTTCCCATACTCTCCTTATTCTCTCCTGCCTTACCATACTCTCCTTATTCTCTCCTGCCTTACCATACTCTCCTTATTCTCTCCTGCCTTACCATACTCTCCTTATTCTCTCCTGCCTTCCCATACTCTCCTTATTCTCTCCTGCCTTCCCATGCTCTCCTTATTCTCTCCTGCCTTCCCATGCTCCCCTTATTCTCGCCTGCCTTACCATACTCTCCTTATTCTCTCCTGCCTTCCCATACTCTCCTTATTCTCTCCTGCCTTCCCATACTCTCCTTATTCTCTCCTGCCATCCCATGCTCTCCTTATTCTCTCCTGCCTTCCCATGCTCTCCTTATTCTCTCCTGCCATCCCATGCTCTCCTTATTCTCTCCTGCCATCCCATGCTCTCCTTATTCTTTCCTGCCTTCCCATGCTCCCCTTATTCTCTCCTGCCTTCCCATGCTCTCCTTATTCTCTCCTGCCATCCCATGCTCTCCTTATTCTCTCCTGCCATCCCATGCTCTCCTTATTCTCTCCTGCCATCCCATGCTCTCCTTATTCTTTCCTGCCTTCCCATGCTCGCCTTATTCTCTCCTGCCTTCCCATACTCTCCTTATTCTCTCCTGCCATCCCATGCTCTCCTTATTCTTTCCTGCCTTCCCATGCTCGCCTTATTCTCTCCTGCCTTCCCATACTCTCCTTATTCTCGCCTGCCTTCCCTTGCTCGCCTTATTCTCTCCTGCCTTCCCATACTCTCCTTATTCTCTCCTGCCTTCCCATGCTCTCCTTATTCTCTCCTGCCTTCCCATGCTCGCCTCTCCTTTTTTTCTTGGTTTGCTTCCCTTTCTTTCTTTCTTCTCTTGGTTCTCCTTCATCTCTTCCTTCCTATTTAGAATTCCTTTTATGCATGCTCTGGGTATTTTCCTTCATCAGTACTAGTGTGTATGGGAATCTCGGTTGGGGCTGCAGCGGCTCATGTCAGTAAATACATTTTCGATGCCCGGAGGGCTGTCACATCTCCGTGAGTCAGTAACAACACAGATTGCGGTTTCCGCCTACTTTATAGGGTGAATATTATCATCTCCAGGTGCATATTTTGCTTTGTTGGTTGGAATATAGGTTTATTTCTTAGTTTAAGGAATATAGGAATATTTCCACTTTGTAGCTGATAATTCTTGGGGATCCCCTATACCACGCACGCTTTGTTGTCTCTCCACCGTGCTCAGCACAGCTCTGCTCCGTCTGTATGTGGAAATTTACACTGGTGCCTAAGGGCTTTGTGTGAATTACTGAGCATTGCAGCCTCTCGGCTCCAGGAATAGATCAGGGAGGGGGTGGCCCCGAGAATTGGCACGGTCATGGAGGCTTTGGTGCGCTCCGATGTGCCATGAGTGTATAATTTTAGCTTGGTCATACTTTGCTCCTCTCTGAAGTTGGAGCGTTGCATGTTTCGCGGGGCTCTGCTTCCAGTTAGTCTGTGATAGATGACAGAATTGGCCCATCCGTCCTGGCAGGAGGTTCTTTTTTGCTTTTTTTAGCCCCAGCTTTCTGCAGATGTTAAGCTCTGTATGAAATAATGCATTTGTTCCTCATGAGAGGTGAGACAATGCTGTGCCTCTCTCCAAATATTTCACTTATTAGTCCGGAGCGTTTGGTCATAGTCCCCCGACGTGGCTAAAAGTAGATCCGTTCGGTAATGTTGATTGGCGAGGAATGGAGCGGCACAGCTAATCTTGTTTGCTAATTTCATCCGAAAAATATGCCCCAAGGGAAGATTAATAAACTATTGGCTGTGGCTGTGTGATGAGCCATTACCGAGACATGAGCCACTTTGTGCTCCCATCCAACCTCCGAGCCCCCTCTTACAGTATAGGTCCCCATCCAGCGCTCATTGTGACTTCTATCATTTTTTTCTTCTCCATCCATCTGGTTTTCTCTTAGGTCTTGAATCCCTTTGACGTCCTCTGCTACTTCAATATATTTGCAGGCTGTGAGTAGCCATTACCAAGACATGAGCCACCTTGTGCTCTCATCTAACCTCCTGAGCCCCCTTTTACAGTATAGGTCCCTGTCAAGCACTGCCAATGCTCTGCTTTACTTATTTTGGACTCATTGTGACTTCTATCATTTCTTCTACTCCATTCACACCAAATGCTGCATCCATCTGGTTTTTTCTTAGCTCTCGAATCCCTTTGAAGTCCTCTGCTACTTCAATATATGTGCAGGCTGTGACTAGCCATTACCAAGACATGAGGCACCTTGTGCTCCCATCTAACCTCCTGAGCCCCCTCTTACAGTATAGGTCCCTGTCCAGCACTGCTAATGCTCTGCTTTGTGACTTCTATAATTTCTTCTACTCCATTCACACCCAATGCTGCATCCATATTTCTGGTTTTCTCTTAAGTCTTGCATCCCTTTGACGCCCTCCGCTACTTCACTATATGTGCAGGTTGTGCCCTTCTGCTTTATGCCATGTGATCATTACTCCTTTTCTACCCGGTGCTGTATGGTAATTTAATGTAAAAAAGACCCCTCTGGTCTCCGGACCCCATCTCTTTACTGGGACCATATCCAGCATACTTACTCAGGCCAGAGAAGTGATGGTCATGGCCGCTGCTTGCAAAAATGTGCAGAATTGGGAGTTCCCTCTAAATGTTACTAGAGTCTTATCTGATTCATTTTTATAATATTTTATTACAAGAGCTTCATTTTTTCAAAGCTTCACATTTCCTATTGTACTTCATTAGGTCGTTATGTTAATCAAATATAAAATTCTGTCTACAGCCACCACTAGGGGGAGCTCACTGAAGACAAATGTATACAGCACCTGTAAATTTGTCTCCAGTAAGCTCCCACTAGTGGTGAACGCTTGTATATGGAATTCTTGTATAGGAGGCTGGATTAAACATGTTTAATTAAAGGGGTGAGGGGGAGTTTTAAAGGGACCAGTTTTAAAGGGACTTGCACCCTAGTTTGCCCCCAATTTAAGACATTTGGATCACTTGTGCCCTGTTAACCTTGTGTCTTGCTGTATCTGCTATGAGGATATTTGCGGTGTTCTCACTGCCGACTCTGTAAAATCCGATTCCATTCTTCGTTTATTTTCGCTCCAGAAATCACATTGTTCTGATACATTCTGTGGCCGGAGCTGAGCAGTCATTGGTCCAAGCACAATATTCGGCTGGTTCCGGGGCTGATGTGACGGAATACGTTCTCCATGGATAGTGCTTGTAATGTGCTGCCATAGAGAGTGTTCCTCTAAGTTCAGAGCACGGGTTGTAGAAGCATTGAACCCTTTGTTTTTGGGGGCGTTGAAACCTTGGATTTTGGGGCGTCGGGAGCTGCGTTTTTGAGGGCGTCAGACAATAGGTTTTTAAGGGCGTCGGGCTCTGGGTTTTTGGGGGCGTCGGGCTCTGGGTTTTTGGGGGCGTCGGGCTCTGGGTTTTTGGGGGCGTCGGGCTCTGGGTTTTTGGGGGCGTCGGGCAATGGGTTTTTGGAGGCGTGGGGCAATGGGTTTTTGGGGGCGTGGGGCAATGGGTTTTTGCCATTTTCAGGCTCTGGGTTTTTGGGGGCGTCGGGCTCTGGGTTTTTGGGGGGCGTCGGGCTCTGGGTTTTTGGGGGCGTGGGGCAATGGGTTTTTGCTGTTTTCAGGCTCTGGGTTTTTGAGGGCATCGGGCTGTGGGTTTTCGCGGCATCGGGCAATGGTTTTTTGTAGATGTCGGGCGCTGGTTCTTTTGGTGCGTTGGGCATGGAGTTTTGGGGGCGTTGGGCTCAGTGGTTTGGGGTTGTCTGGCATGGGGATTGATGGTGTTGGGTGCAAGCTTTGGGCGTGTTGGGTATTTGGTTTTGGGGGTGGGTTTTTAAGAGCATCAGGTACTGGTTTTTGGGACGTTGAGTGCAGGGTTTGGCTTTGTAGGGCGTGGGTTTCAGGGATGCCGGGTTTAGCCACATCGGGTGTGGAGTCTTGGGGGCGTTTGGGGGCATGAAGTGCGTGGTTTTGAGCTGTCAGGTTTTGCCTCGTCAAGTGTAGGGTTTTAATGCAGTTGAGTGTGGGATTTGGGGGGGCGTCGGGCGGGGCTTTTGGGACGTCAGGCGCAAGGATTGGCCGCATTGAGCTTAGGGCTTTGGGGGCGTCAGACACGTGGTTTGGCAGCCTCGACCTCTGTATCTAGTATTTGGCTTCCCTCGCACTCGTGTTTCCCCCAGTGGAAGGAATCTGAGCGGGGAGTTAGGACAAGCTTGTGTCTACCCATTGTTATGGGGACTGGGGGATATAGGGGTTTATAAAGAATGTGACCCGTCTACATCTCGTTGATAGCCCTCAAATTCTTAGCAGTCGGGGTCCTGTCAGCTCCTGACTTTGACTCCCCGGGGTAATCTGGAATGTGGCCCCGACTTCCGGGAAGCGCATAACTCTGACCGAAAAAAAATGCAGGAAAGCATGGCAGATTGTGGCCTAATAGGAAGAGGCTCATCAGTCAGGGGCCGGGGACAGGCCAGATCCGCACGGCTCCCCTCGTTATAGGGCTCGTCGTGATAACCGTCACAACTGGGGAGACAGTGGAGGAAAGGTGAATCCTACGCTGACCACAAGGACGCCTGCAGGAATGTGCATCCGATGAATAAGCGGCCGGCGCGGATGCGGGGAGACGCACGTTCTGCTGACACAATGATGGGGGGAGGCGGATTATTTGGATGAATTGTGGTAATGTGAGAATGATGGGGGCAGGAGCACATTCTGCGCACCCTGATTATCATTGCTCGGTCCATGTGTGGGGTTTATGCCTCCTCCGTTACGCATCGTATACTCTCGGTCCGGATACAATCTGGAAGAACGTTTCCAAAACATACAAGAAATTGTGCAGATTCCTCAAAACAAAATAACCCGGTCAGCTCAGAGATGGGCCGGTGATTGATTTGTGGTGGGGATTTCTCAGTGACCACAAGAGGGCGGAAGAGAGCAGCAGATGGTTTATATTTCTGCGCTGTGGGGACGAGGACTCGATAATTAAGAGTCAGACAGCAATATGACCGATGCAGCACTATGGGACAATAGTAGGACCGGTGCATGGCTGTGAGACACCAGTAGGACCGGTGCATGGCTGTGAGACACCAGTAGGACCTGTGCGGAGCTGTGTGACCCCAGTAGGACCTGTGCGGAGCTGTGTGCCTCAGCAGGACCTGTGCGGAGCTGTGTGACCCCAGCAGGACCTGTGCGGAGCTGTGTGACCCCAGTAGGACCTGTGCGGAGCTGTGTGACCCCAGTAGGACCTGGGTGACCCCAGTAGGGCCGGTGCAGGGCTGTGTGACCCCAGTAGGACCTGTGCGGAGCTGTGTGACCCCAGTAGGGCCTGTGTGACCCCAGTAGGACCTGTGCGGAGCTGTGTGACCCCAGTAGGACCTGTGCGGAGCTGTGTGACCCCAGTAGGACCTGTGCGGAGCTGTGTGGCTCCAGTAGGACCTGTGCGGAGCTGTGTGGCCCCAGTAGGACCTGTGCAGAGCTGTGTGGCTCCAGTAGGACCTGTGCGGAGCTGTGTGGCCCCAGTAGGACCTGTGCGGAGCTGTGTGGCCCCAGTAGGACCTGTGCGGAGCGGTGTGACCCCAGTAGGACCTGTGCGGAGCTGTGTGACACCTGTAGGCACAGTGTACAGCAATGCACCGTGGCCAGCTGTGCACTGTAAACATTACTTGTGGTAACTCCTCGGACCATGCGGTTTACATGAGATGAAAGCCAGAGATGGCCAGTTACGGAGCTCGTCTGTTGTCAGTCATGTGCAGCAATTACTCAGCAAACATAAGCGGCGCCCCCTACACACCAGGACCCCAGGAAGTGGCTGTGGTTTCTGTCATGTGAGGAATGTGAATGGTGGGTTTTGTCTTCTCCATTCCAGAGACTGTAGTCATTGACATGTTCCTCACTCGCCACTGATTGCTGGTAATGTTCTTTAAGATCTTTGCTATTTCTTAAAACCTCGGATCTCAAAGTTAGTTTCAATATATATTACATGAAGAGAAGTCATTGTAAACTACTCCAGAGCTGCACTCACTATTCTGCTGGTGCAGTCACTGTGTACATACACTACATTACTTATCCTGTACTGATCCTGAGTTACCTCCTGTATTATACCCCAGAGCTGCACTCACTATTCTGCTGGTGCAGTCACTATGTACATACATTACATTACTTATCCTGAGTTACCTCCTGTATTATACTCCAGAGCTGCACTCTCTATTCTGCTGGTGCAGTCACTGTGTACATACATTACATTACTGATCCTATTCTGATCCTGAGTTACATCCTGTATTATACTCCAGAGCTGCACTCACTATTCTGCTGGTGCAGTCACTGTGTACATACATTACATTACTTATCCTGTACTGATCCTGAGTTACATCCTGTATTATACTCCAGAGCTGCGCTCTCTATTCTGCTGGTGCAGTCACTGTGTACATACACTACATTACTTATCCTGTACTGATCCTGAGTTACCTCCTGTATTATACTCCAGAGCTGCACTCACTATTCTGCTGGTGCAGTCACTATGTACATACATTACATTACTTATCCTGAGTTACCTCCTGTATTATACTCCAGAGCTGCACTCACTATTCTGCTGGTGCAGTCACTGTGTACATACATTACATTACTGATCCTGTACTGATCCTGAGTTACATCCTGTATTATACTCCAGAGCTGCACTCACTATTCTGCTGGTGCAGTCACTGTGTACATACATTACTTATCCTGTACTGATCCTGAGTTACCTCCTGTATTATCCTCCAGAGCTGCACTCACTATTCTGCTGGTCCAGTCACTGTGTACATACATTACATTACTTATCCTGTACTGATCCTGAGTTACATCCTGTATTATACTCCAGAGCTGCGCTCTCTATTCTGGTGGTGCAGTCACTGTGTACATACACTACATTACTTATCCTGTACTGATCCTGAGTTACCTCCTGTATTATACCCCAGAGCTGCACTCACTATTCTGCTGGTGCAGTCACTATGTACATACATTACATTACTTATCCTGTACTGATCCTGAGTTACATCCTGTATTATACTCCAGAGCTGCGCTCTCTATTCTGCTGGTGCAGTCACTGTGTACATACACTACATTACTTATCCTGTACTGATCCTGAGTTACCTCCTGTATTATACTCCAGAGCTGCACTCACTATTCTGCTGGTGCAGTCACTATGTACATACATTACATTACTTATCCTGAGTTACCTCCTGTATTATACTCCAGAGCTGCACTCACTATTCTGCTGGTGCAGTCACTGTGTACATACATTACATTACTGATCCTATTCTGATCCTGAGTTACATCCTGTATTATACTCCAGAGCTGCACTCTCTATTCTGCTGGTGCAGTCACTGTGTACATACATTACATTACTGATCCTATTCTGATCCTGAGTTACATCCTGTATTATACTCCAGAGCGGCACTCACTATTCTGCTGGTGCAGTCACTGTGTACATACATTACTTATCCTGTACTGATCCTGAGTTACCTCCTGTATTATCCTCCAGAGCTGCACTCACTATTCTGCTGGTCCAGTCACTGTGTACATACATTACATTACTTATCCTGTACTGATCCTGAGTTACCTCCTGTATTATGTTCCAGAGCTGCACTCACTATTCTGCTGGTGCAGTCACTGTGTACACACATTATATTATTGATCCTATACTGATCCTGAGTTACCTCCTATATTATACTCCAGAGCTGCTCTCACTATTTTGCTGGTGCAGTCACTGTGTACATACATTACATTACTGACCCTGAGTTACATCCTGTATTATGCTCCAGAGCTGCACTCATTATTCTGCTGGTGCTGCCATTGTGTACATACATTACATTACTTATCCTGTACTGATCCTGAGTTACATCCTGTATTATACTCCAGAGCTGCACTCACTATTCTGCTGGTGCAGTCACTGTGTACATACATTACATTACTGATCCTGCGTTACATCCTGTATTATGCTCCAGAGCTGCACTCATTATTCTGCTGGTGCTGCCATTGTGTACATACATTACATTACTTATCCTGTACTGATCCTGAGTTACATCCTGTATTATACTCCAGAGCTGCACTCACTATTCTGCTGGTGGAGTCACTGTGTACATACATTACATTACTGATCCTGTACTGATCCTGAGTTACATCCTGTATTATACTCCAGAGCTGCACTCACTATTCTGCTGGTGCAGTCACTGTGTACATACATTACATTATTGATCCTATACTGATCCTGAGTTACCTCCTGTATTATACTCCAGAGCTGCACTCACTATTCTGCTGGTGCAGTCACTGTGTACATACATTACTGATCCTGAGTTACATCCTGTATTATACTCCAGAGCTGCACTCCTTTCAGGCTCCTTTCTGTTCTCCGCAGCTGGCAGATATGGCGGTCGTGGACCAATGTTCTCCCAATAGGAGAAAACGCTTTTAAAATTAGATAAATAAAAAGAAATAAAGAAAATGCCACATATAATTGCCGTCAGCCGTGCTCTTTATTTTCTCTTCTCCCTGTAAATAATAATAATCTTGTTGCGTGTAAACGGAGAGCGTTTCAGGGGCTGAGACTTTGGCCAAATGATTACATAAGAAATCTTGAGATTTGGGACTTTTTTTATTTTTTGTTTTTGTTTTCTTTGTGATGTTGAATTTCCTACAAATAATTGAATTTCCCTTTGTGGAAAAATCCCTCTTATTCCAGAAACGACGGTCGGGGACTTGTGTGTATGCAAGAGAATCCACATCTGTTTGCAGGAATTTGACATGGAGAATCTCCAAAGTCACCGCGCGCTGCGGAGCGACCGCTTGTGGGAATTCAGGGGCCGCGGCAGGAATGTGCGGTGCGCTCACCGACCGTGTGCACGCTGTGTTCCCGAGCCCCTTGGGGGTATAGACGAACGTTTCATCTTATTCGTTATTGTATCACTTTAAGTCAGACGTGTGGACCCTTACGGGAGAACGTGCTCCGTGTCCATCGTATCATGCGTGTCCTGATGCACCATTTTAGAGGGTTTGTTCATCCAGAGCCTCCTGGTTATATATTTTTTTTTAATTTTACATAAATGATGATGTTTTTATTGCAGCCGTACTTTAGCGCCGGTCGGTTCGGAGCCTGGAATGTGTAAGATCTACGGCATCGCGTGTTTCGTAAACATCCAGCCGAAATGTCACCGACAAATAAACAAATTAAAGCCGTGATGCAGACGACTCTCGAAGAATTCCTTTGAGTTTGCGGCACTTGGGGGGGTCCCACCTGGCACCGATTATCTCAGTTGTATTCCCGCCAGAGGTATTTTTACCAACTAGAGATCACGGAAAAAAATTAAAATAGATTTAGCCAAGGATTGGGGGGAAAACAATCACATGTCTATCTAGGGGGGCATTCACATAGTGAAGGTCGGTGTGCAAGACGATTCTTTTTCCAGAGTATGAGCCATTGCAATCCTCAACATTGGATCAGCGCAGGACTTGCTCCGAGTTCCTTGGATTTCATTCTTGGATCCATCATTTTCACGGATGTATTAATGGATCTTTAAGATTCTATAGGTCCGGGTTCCATCTGATAAGAGATCAAACAGCGCTGATACATTTCACATGGAAGTATGAATGCACCTTAAGGCTAGGGTCACACCACCAAAATGTCTCTCATCCAAGTAAATCCGTCCAATTATGTAGATCGGAGTGTGCGTGTGGTAGGGATCACAGTGCCTGGGGGATCTCGGAGTGTGCGTGTGGTAGGGATCACAGTGCCTGGAGGATCTCGGACTATGCGTGTGGTAGGGATCACAGTGCCTGGAGGATCTCGGACTGTGCGTGTGGTAGGCATCACAGTGCCTGGTGGATCTCGGAGTGTGTGTGGTGGGGATCTGAGTGTGCATGTGGTTGGGATCACAGTGTCTGGGGGATCTTGGAGTGTGCGTCTGGTAGGGATCTCCGAGTGCGCGTCTGGTAGGGATCTCAGTGCCTGGGGGATCTCGGACTATGTGTGTGGTAGGGATCACAGTGCCTGGGGGATCTCGGAGTGTCTGGGGTGGGGATCTGAGTGTGCATGTGGTTGGGATCACAGTGTTTGGGGGATCTTGGAGTGTGCGTGTGGTAGGGATCACAGTGCCTGGGGGATCTCGGAGTGTGTGTGGTGGGGATCGGAGTGTGCTTGTTGTAGGGATCACAGTGCCTGCGGGATCTCGGACTATGCGTGTGGTAGGGATCACAGTGCCTGGGGGATCTCGGACTATGTGTGTAGTAGGGATCACAGTGCCTGGGGAATCTCGGACTGTGCATGTAGTTGGGATCACAGTGCCTGGGGGATCTCTGAGTGTGTGTGGTGGGGATCGGAGTGTGCTTGTGGTAGGGATCACAGTGCCTGGGGAATCTCGGAGTGTGTGTGGTGGGGATCGGAGTGTGCTTGTTGTAGGGATCACAGTGCCTGCGGGATCTCGGACTATGCGTGTGGTAGGGATCACAGTGCCTGGGGGATCTCGGAGTGTGTGTGGTGGGGATCGGAGTGTGCTTGTTGTAGGGATCACAGTGCCTGCGGGATCTCGGACTATGCGTGTGGTAGGGATCACAGTGCCTGGGGGATCTCGGACTATGTGTGTAGTAGGGATCACAGTGCCTGCGGGATCTCGGACTATGCGTGTGGTAGGGATCACAGTGCCTGGGGGATCTCGGAGTGTCTGGGGTGGGGATCGGAGTGTGCATGTAGTTGGGATCACAGTGCCTGGGGGATCTCTGAGTGTGTGTGGTGGGGATCGGAGTGTGCTTGTGGTAGGGATCACAGTGCCTGGGGAATCTCGGAGTGTGCGTGTGGAAGGTATCACAGTGTATTTGGGATCTCAGAGTGCGTGTGTGAGGGGGTGGAGTACGTGTGTTTGGGGATGGAGTACGTGTGTTTGGGGGTGGAGTGCGCGGCAGTGGGGATCAGAGTACATGTGCTTCTGCTGCTTACAATCTCTCAGCTGTGGAGGAGATGGAAGAAATGTTCCCCATTCTGTCAGTGTGTGAAACAGAGACTGCACTCAGGTGTCATCCGAGTGTGGTCCGATTTCTATTTTTTTTTTTTTCTTTTTCCCATGGACCCATCGACTTGAATGGCTGAGTGCAATCCAATTCATGGACGCAAATCGTGCATGTTACCATTCTTTTCTTCAGACATTGTCCAGAGATAGAAATCGCATATGTGAGCCGCTCCATAGAATAACATTGGTGCGATCCGATGTTTCGTCAGATCACACTTGCACCGAAAATACGTGTGACCCTATCCTCAGGCTGTGCTCACATTCCATTTTTTGTCACCAATTAATGAGCAAAACCTTCCGGCTCATACATTGAAGAGCATCCGACAGCTTAAAGTGATAAAGAAGAGACCGCACTAGTAAAAGATGAGTGTCCAAATGCTTTGCTTCATTTACCAGAAATCTTTCTTTATTCCAATATGTAAATGAGGTGCTCAGTGCACCCTGGGCGTGGCCAAGCATTTAAATGCTCCTCCCCATCTAATACTCTGTCTTCCTCTTTGGCTCCTGTTACGCCTGAGCTGTCAATCAAGGCAGTGGTGGGTGGAGATGGATATGTTTGCAGGCCTTTAGGTGGCTCTTTCGGCCCCTGAATACGTTGTGCAGTCCTATAAAGGGACCCTCTAAACATAAACCACATTATATAAATAGTCACATAAAAAAAATGCCCTTTGACCGTAGACGCAGTGATATTTTGCCAGCGGCCGGCTCGTTGGCTGCGGATCCCGGGTCAGACGGGGAATCCTCTATTTTCAGCTTTTCCTTTTGATGTCTGAGCCGCAGCAATAATTAGATGGTGGTTTAGATTGAATGTATTTTGACAATTAGCGGTGACCTTCCATCTGTATGTGATCCCTCTGCCAGCGGCACATACCTCTCCTGCACACGGAAATCCTGTCCAGCAAAATACAAGTGATCCCTATTCACCCCGGACCCCGCACAGGACTCCTCTACTATTTCTTTCCATTTTACATGGATCCGTTTACAAAAAAATGGAAGCAAAAACCAATGTAAACTGATAAAAATAGAAAAATTTCCATTTAAATCCAGTGCCATAAAAAAAATCCATTTGTTCTATTTAGTTTACATTTTTTTTTCCCATGGAAACATAAGTGGGGCGAGCTGCCACATATAGTCATACAATACAATTTACACTGTTTTCATTCCTTATTTCTTTATTTTTGCCATGATTCTCCAAACTTGTGGTGAAAAGGCTTTTTTTCGCATGATTCCAGGCAAAAAAATGCCGCATGTTTGCATACCCCATGTCTTTTTCAAAGGAAGCCAAATCTGATCGGAGCCTCCAGAGTTTTTGTTGCCAGCTGAAGGAGGGATAGATAGGACGTCCGGATAAAAGGAAACTTGCGTTTGGCCATTTGTTACATTTTTAGGAACAGACGGAATTTGTGCCTCAAATTGTTACAGTGTGAAACAGAAGCCGAGGGGTTCCAGTGATTTTTATGGGGTCCATCTGGGTTCCATTATGTGTCTGTTTGTAGAACAAAAAACACATATCAGGTAGAATGTTTTCCCTTTTTTATGTTATTTTCTAAAAATAGACTCATGATGGAAACACGACAGATCCCATAATAATCGGTAGAGATCCTCTGTATCCTGTTTGGATTCCCATATGGGTTCCATTATGTGTCAGTTTTTAGAACAAAAAAAACACATCAGGTAGAATGTTTTCCCTTTTTTGTGTCATTTTCTAGTAATAGACCCATAATGGAAACATGACAGATCCCATAATCGGTGGGGATCCTCTGTATTGTCTGTGAATTCGCATCTGGGTTCCATTATGTGTCCGTTTTTAAAAAAAAAAAAACACATAGGGAGAACTTTTCTTTTTTGTGTCATTTTCGAAAAATAGACTCATAATGGAAACACGACAGATCCCATAATAATCGGTTCGGGATCCTCTGTATCCTCAGTGGATTCGCATCTGGGTTTCATTATGTGTCCGTTTTTAGAACAAAAAACACATATCGGGGAGAACTTTTTTTATTTTCTTGTGTCATTTTCTAAAAATAGACTCATGATGGAAACATGATTGATCCCATAATAATTGATGGGGATCCTCTATGATTCGTTTTCAACATTAAAGGAAAAAATGTAACAGAAAAACGCAAAGTGTTAAACGCAGTTGTGACCTTCCTCTTATCTTTTTCGGTTGTTTTCTCCGGTCTATATTGTTGAAGTTGTGTTCCGCTGGTCTTGTCCGGAACAATGGGCTTTTTTACGCATCGGTCTCCATAGTCCAAAGTTGCAGAGCCCAGTGGTGCAATCTCCAGAATAGTCTCCCAATCTATGCCTGCCCTGCATCTAATCTGTGTCCACATAGCAGGCGCCCGAAGGAGCCAAGCACAAAGGCCGAGGGTCTTTGACACATCTCAGACCCCCCCCCCCCCCCCCCCGATCAGGACCCTTCAGCATAGGAGATAACTTAACACATTATGTGATTAACCTACCATCTATGAGAAAACTCCAGGTGCTTAGACTTCTGCACAGTAGTAAATGGCGCTGAGAACCTCACTACAATGTAGGTTTATTTTTATTTATATATTTATTTATTTTTATTTATTTTATTTTTATTAATTTTTAGGTTTGTTTTTTTCTTTTTCTCCCTTTTTGTCATTTTTAACACCGCGGGAATTTCCCATGGACATTAATGCTGCAGACAGCACAGACCTGAGATATATGGCCCATTAGTATTTGCTGGAGGTGACTGACCTCTCCGAATCCAGACACCAGTTATGTCCTCCAGTAAGTTCCTTTTAAACATTGCAAATGAAATTCCAGGGTCCCTGCAGCAGACTCCAGTCACTGCCCAACATTCATCTTCAGGTCTAAACAGTGGACGCAACATCTATACGTATATGAACATTCTCATGCCCAGGCCATTCATACATTCACTGCACTAAGTGGGCAGAATTATAGCGGTTATATTCTTGTACATAGGAGCAGTATTATAGTAGTTATATTCTTGTACATAGGGGGCAGTATTATAGTAGTTATATTCTTGTAATTAGGGGCAGTATTATATTAGTTATATTTTTGTACATAGAGGCAGTATTATAGTAGTTATATTCTTGTACATAGGAGCAGTATTATAGTAGTTATATTCTTGTACATAGGGGGCAGTATTATAGCAGTTATATTCTGGTACATAGGGGGCAGTATTATAGCAGTTATATTCTTGTACATAGGAGGCAGTATTATAGTAGTTATATTCTTGTACATAGGGACAATATTATTATTAGTTACATTCTTGTACATAGGGGGCAGTATTATAATACTTACATTCTGGTACATAGGGGGCAGTATTATAGTAGTTATATTCTTGTATTTAGGAGCAGTATTATAGTAGTTATATTCTTGTACATAGGGGGCAGTATTATAGTAGTTATATTCTTGTACATAGGCAGCGGTATTATTGTAGTTATATTCTTGTACATAGGGGGCAGTATTATAGCAGTTATATTCTTGTACATAGGGGGCAGTATTATAATAGTTACATTCTGGTACATAGGGGACAGTATTATAGTAGTTATATTCTTGTATATAGGAGCAGTATTATAGTAGTTATATTCTTGTAAATAGGAGCAGTATTATAGCAGTTATATTCTTGTACATAGGCAGCGGTATTATAGTAGTTATATTCTTGTACATAGGGGCAGTATTATAGTAGTTATATTGTATATTCTGGGCAGTATTATAGTAGATATATTCTTGTACATAGGGGCAGTATTATAGTAGTTATACTCTTGTACATAGGGGCAGTATTATAGTAGTTATACTCTTGTACATAGGGGCAGTATTATAGTAGTTATATTCTTGTACATAGGGGCAGTATTATAGTAGATATATTCTTGTACATAGGGGCAGTATTATAGTAGTTATACTCTTGTACATAGGAGCAGTATTATAGTAGTTACATTCTTGTACATAGGAGGTAGTATTATAGTAGTTATATTCTTGTACATAGGGGCAGTATTATAGTAGTTATATTGTATATTCTGGGCAGTATTATAGTAGATATATTCTTGTACATAGGGGCAGTATTATAGTAGTTATATTCTTGTACATAGGGGCAGTATTATAGTAGTTATATTGTATATTCTGGGCAGTATTATAGTAGATATATTCTTGTACATAGGAGCAGTATTATAGTAGTTATACTCTTGTACATAGGAGGCAGTATTATAGTAGATATATTCTTGTACATAGGGGCAGTATTATAGTAGTTATATTGTATATTCTGGGCAGTATTATAGTAGATATATTCTTGTACATAGGAGCAGTATTATAGTAGTTATACTCTTGTACATAGGAGGCAGTATTATAGTAGATATATTCTTGTACATAGGGGCAGTATTATAGTAGTTATATTGTATATTCTGGGCAGTATTATAGTAGTTATATTCTTGTACATAGGGGCAGTATTATAGTAGTTATATTGTATATTCTGGGCAGTATTTCTAAAGTTACAGATTATACATTGTATATTAATAAGCAGGAGATATTTTTGAGCTTTATAGGCTTTGTGTCAAGACAATATAAAGTTTGTGTCCCTTTATTAGGAGTGATGATGATGATGATTGGCTTTGTGTCATCCCATTCTGCAGTATGGGTTGATGTTTACCATCAGTATTATCGGGTGTTTGCAGGTGGAGGATCCGCAGTAGGGTGCACATAGGACGGTATGAGGCTGCTGACCTGGCACAGGTGTCTCGCTTGTTTTGCCCATGCTGCTCTCGTCTGTTGTGTGCGGTTTTGTCGTGTTCCGGCGTGAAGGCTGGGTTTGTTGCTGGTATCATCCGGCCTCATTACTCTATCTCAAGATTTATTAAAGAATGTGGATAAAAGTAGAAGTAGCCGGAGAAGTGTGGATCAGAGGAGAGCGAAGGAGACGAAGTAAGAAGAGACAGGGACTTTATGGAGGCTAACATCCCACTCACGAAACTAAAAATGATTTGTCTGATTATATAAGAACAGCTTGTATTAATGACCTAATTATAGTTCTGCAGAGATATAAGAGGAGCGGCTGATATCAGTGACCTCTTATTACAGTACAGTAGAGATATAAGAGGAGCGGCTGATATCAGTGACCTCTTATTACAGTCCAGCAGAGATATAAGAGGAGCGGCTGATATCAGTGACCTCTTATTACAGTCCAGCAGAGATATAAGAGGAGCAGCTGATATCAGTGACCTCTTATTACAGTCCAGCAGAGATATAAGAGGAGCGGCTGATATCAGTGACCTCTTATTACAGTCCTGCAGAGATATAAGAGGAGCGGCTGATATCAGTGACCTCATATTACAGTACAGTAGAGATATAAGAGGAGCGGCTGATATCAGTGACCTCTTATTACAGTCCTGCAGAGATATAAGAGGAGCGGCTGATATCAGTGACCTCTTATTACAGTCCATCAGAGATATAAGAGGAGCGGCTGATATCAGTGACCTCTTATTACAGTCCTGCAGAGATATAAGAGGAGCGGCTGACATCAGTGACCTCTTATTACAGTCCTGCAGAGATATAAGAGGAGCGGCTGATATCAGTGACCTCTTATTACAGTCCATCAGAGATATAAGAGGAGCGGCTGATATCAGTGACCTCTTATTACAGTCCAGCAGAGATATAAGAGGAGCGGCTGATATCAGTGACCTCTTATTACAGTACAGTAGAGATATAAGAGGAGCGGCTGATATCAGTGACCTCTTATTACAGTCCAGCAGAGATATAAGAGGAGCGGCTGATATCAGTGACCTCTTATTACACTCCAGCAGAGATAGAAGAGGAGCGGCTGATATCAGTGACCTCTTATTACAGTCCATCAGAGATATAAGAGGAGCGGCTGATATCAGTGACCTCTTATTACAGTCCAGCAGAGAGATAAGAGGAGCGGCTGATATCAGTGACCTCTTATTACAGTACAGTAGAGATATAAGAGGAGCGGCTGATATCAGTGACCTCTTATTACAGTCCAGCAGAGATATAAGAGGAGCGGCTGATATCAGTGACCTCTTATTACACTCCAGCAGAGATAGAAGAGGAGCGGCTGATATCAGTGACCTCTTATTACAGTCCTGCAGAGATATAAGAGGAGCGGCTGATATCAGTGACCTCTTATTACAGTCCATCAGAGATATAAGAGGAGCGTCTGATATCAGTGACCTCTTATTACAGTCCTGCAGAGATATAAGAGGAGCGTCTGATATCAGTGACCTCTTATTACAGTCCTGCAGAGATATAAGAGGAGCGGCTGACATCAGTGACCTCTTATTACAGTCCTGCAGAGATATAAGAGGAGCGGCTGATATCAGTGACCTCTTATTACAGTCCATCAGAGATATAAGAGGAGCGTCTGATATCAGTGACCTCTTATTACAGTCCTGCAGAGATATAAGAGGAGCGGCTGATATCACTGACCTCTTATTACAGTACAGTAGAGATATAAGAGGAGCGGCTGATATCAGTGACCTCTTATTACAGTCCAGCAGTGATATAAGAGGAGCGGCTGATATCAGTGACCTCATATTACAGTCCAGTAGAGATATAAGAGGTGCGGCTAATATCGGTGACCTCTTATTACAGTCCGGCAGAGATATAAGAGGAGCAGCTGATATCAGTGACCTCTTATTACAGTCCTGCAGAGATATAAGAGGTGCGGCTAATATCAGTGACCTCTTATTACAGTACAGGAGAGATAGAAGAGGAGCGGCTGTTCCCCCTGCTTCAGTTTGATTTAAAAATATAAACTGTGTTTTACTCACCCTCCCCAGGTCCAGCATTGAGTCTGTGCCACTGCCTCTAGTCTCTCTTTTTGTCAGCAGCGCTGACGTTGCATCAATAGCGCTGCAACCAACACAGATTTTCCAGTTGCTGAGATAGATGACAATTGGTGCTTATAACATTCTAAGACGAGGGAGCAACTAGAAGTCAACATTCTGCTGCAAGTTCTCCTGAGACTACAGTTCTCCATAACACTTTATAGGCACCAACTGTCACATTCCTATCTCAGTAATGGGAAAATCTTTATTCACTGAAAACACATTTTACCCTAGAAATGAGAATTTCGAGACTGAAAGATCAGACCAGGAGGAGAAAATATATTACAAAGCGTCTTATTTTCACTTGTAATATTGATTTATGGCAAGAAAAAAAAAAAAGTCAACAACTTTGGAACGATGTTGACCCCTTCAGAGAGCTTTTGTCCTCCGTTCTCCGTTTTGCTTGCACATTTCCGGTTC
Source organism: Anomaloglossus baeobatrachus (assembly GCF_048569485.1). Classification (NCBI taxonomy): domain Eukaryota; kingdom Metazoa; phylum Chordata; class Amphibia; order Anura; family Aromobatidae; genus Anomaloglossus; species Anomaloglossus baeobatrachus. The sequence goes on from NC_134362.1 coordinate 34,980,591, forward strand.
TGCTTTGTGTCTTTTTGGGGTCCCTGCGTTCTGTGTGAACCTGTGGGGGCAGAGCCCCCCGGCTGTCACCGCTCCGCTGCCTCCTGTAATGTTACTGAGGTTCTCCATTTGTGATACTCCCCATAAATCCACGGGTAATGATGACACCTGGAAGACATTGGATTAGCGAGCGCTGCCGGGATTAATATTCCTTCATGGAATGTGCAGCTTCTCGCTAATCCTGATGGATTCTTATTTTGATTGTCTGAGAAATTTGAAAGAATTTGCTGCGTAAACGTTCCCATGATCTGTGCAAAAAAAAAGGAGCAAAGAAGGATCTTCCAGCCGCGAAAACAAACCTTTTTAATATTGGAAAATGAAAACAACTTTTTTTTTGTTTTTGTGGCTGCAAAATATCTGCAATATAAGGAGACAACGTTGCAATAAGTGACTGTAAATCTCCCACTGTGCAGTTCGGCTATGTGCGCACTAAAAAAGTGATTTTTCTCAAGAAACATTCTTGAGAGACATTCTGGGAGTTGAAGATTCCCACACCTGCGGGAAAAAACGCACCAAATCCGCGGTAAAACCGCATGCGTTTTTACCGCGGATTAGCCGCGATTTTACCGCGGATTTTCCGCAGGTTGTTCCTGACACATGCAAGTATAGAAATTCCGGCGGTATTCCACAGGTAATAATGAACATGCTCATTTTCTCAAGAAATTTTCTTGAGAAAAATCCGCAGCGTGCGCACAGCTATTTTTTTTTTAACACATAGGTTTTGCTGGGAAATGTCTGCAGAAAGATTTCTAATCGTTCTCAAGAAATTTCCGCGGCAAATCCGCGGGTAAAAAGGTCTAGTGCGCACATAGCCTAAGGGTCCGTTCCCACGATGCATTTTACAGTACAAGCAAAGTGAATGGGATTAATAGAAATCTCTGTAATGTTATGTATGTACACAGTGTTTGCACCAGCAGAATAGTGAGTGCAGCTCTGGAGTATAATACAGAATGTAACTCAGGATCAGTACAGGATAAGTAATGTAAAGTATGTACACAGTGATTCCACCAGCAGAATAGTGAGTGCAGCTCTGGAGTATAATACAGGATGTAACTCAGGATCAGTACAGGTTAAGTAATGTAATGTATGTACACAGTGACTGCACCAGCAGAATAGTGAGTGCAGCTCTGGAGTATAATACAGGATGTAACTCAGGATCAGTACAGGATAAGTAATGTAATGTATGTACACAGTGACTGCACCAGCAGAATAGTGAGTGCAGCTCTGGAGTATAATACAGGATGTAACTCCAGATCAGTAATGTAATGTATGTACACAGTGACTGCACCAGCAGAATAGTGAGTGCAGCTCTGGGGAATAATACAGGATGTAACTCAGGATCAGTAAAGGATAAGTAATGTAATGTATGTACACAGTGACTGCACCAGCAGAATAGTGAGTGCAGCTCTGGAGTATAATACAGGATGTAACTCAGGATCAGTACAGGATAAGTAATGTAATGTATGTACACAGTGTCTGAACCAGCAGAAAAGTGAGTACAGCTCTGGAGTATAATACAGGATGTAACTCCAGATCAGTAATGTAATGTATGTACACAGTGACTGCACCAGCAGAATAGTGAGTGCAGCTCTGGAGTATAATACAGGATATAACTCAGGATCAGTACAGGATCAGTAATGTAATGTATGTACACAGTGACTGCACCAGCAGAATAGTGAGTGCAGCTCTGGAGTATAATACAGGAGGTAACTCAGGATCAGTACAGGATAAGTAATGTAATGTATTTACACAGTGACTGCACCAGCAGAATAGTGAGTGCAGCTCTGGAGTATAATACAGGATGTAACTCCAGATCAGTAATGTAATGTATATACACAGTGACTGCACCAGCAGAATAGTGAGTGCAGCTCTGGGGTATAATACAGGATGTAACTCAGGATCAGTACAGGATCAGTAATGTAATGTATGTACACAGTGACTGCACCAGCAGAATAGTGAGTGCAGCTCTGGGGTATAATACAGGATGTAACTCAGGATCAGTACAGGATCAGTAATGTAATGTATGTACACAGTGACTGCACCAGCAGAATAGTGAGTGCAGCTCTGGAGTATAATACAGGAGGTAACTCAGGATCAGTACAGGATAAGTAATGTAATGTATTTACACAGTGACTGCACCAGCAGAATAGTGAGTGCAGCTCTGGAGTATAATACGGGATGTAACTCAGGATCCGTACATAGGTAATGTAATGTATGTACACAAGGACTGCACCAGCAGAATAGTGAGTGCAGCTCTGGGGTATAATACAGGATGTAACTGGTCAATAATTTCATGTATGTAGATAATGACTCAGCTGTGGACTGTCCATACTTGCTGGGTTTGGGCCCTTTACTATATTCCTTGTGACTGTTAGCTGGAGGGTTTTCTAGGACACCTTGGCGAGGTCCTGTACTCTCCTCCTGGACGGTGTAAGTAATATTTTGGCACTTAGCGCCTCATTTTTCTCATTTCTTCATGGAATGTGTTGGCCATGATGTTTCTCTGAATGATTCTCGTATGGATCATAAAATCTTTTTGGGCAGCTGCGAGCTCCATCAGTGAGGCGAAGCCTCGGGGAATTAGGAAATGAACAGTTGTTGGAAGGTAGAAGAAGCGTGAGATAAACACGTTCCCTGTAACCCTTTCCACGGTGCGAGGTCCTGGACACTGCAGTCTGCTCTGCAGCGGGGAGGTTGGGCTCCTGCAGATTTCTGCTCTGGATCCACCTCTGGACATAAGACTGGAGAGGTACAAGTAAAAACCCCATAAAAATGGGAAGAGGCGTCAAAATGCAATTCCCATCCAGAGAAATTGGTTCTGTTAGATTGTAACAGATTAGCAGAAATGACCAAGTATAAAACAATTCTTCTGTTCTAGGCACTTGGCGTTCTATAATGGAAAGTGCAGGGCCAACTGCAGCACAGAGTATTTCAGGAGAAGACTGTACTGATCTTGTTGGGAGGATAGACACTTGGCGTCATATAATGGAAAGTGCAGGTTCCACAGCAGCACAGAGTATTTCAGGAGTCTATCCTCCCAACAAGATAAGTACAGTCTGCTCTTGAAATACTCTGCTGCTGTGGACCCTGCTCTTTCCAGTTATATAATGCCAACTGTCTATCCTCCCAGTAAGATCAGTACAGTTTTCTTGGCCACAGCAGCACAGAGTATTTCAGGAGAAGACTACTGATCTTATTAGGAGCATAGACAGCATTATAGAATGGAAAGTGCAGGGTCCACTTCAGCAGAATATTTCAGGAGAAGGCTGTACTGATCTTGTTGGGAGGATAGAGTTGATGTTATATAATGGAAAGAGCAGGGTCCACTGTAGCACAGAGTATTTCAGGAAAAGACTGCACTGATGTTGGGAGGATAGACAGTTGGTGTTATATAATGGAAAGTGCAGGGTCCACAGCAGCACAGAGTATTTCTGGAGAAGACTGTACTGATATTCTTGGGAGGATAGACAGTTTGCGTTATAGCATGGGAAGAGCAGGGTCCACAGCAGCACAGAGTGTTTCAGGAGAAGACTGTACTAATCTTGTTGGGAAAATACACAGTTGGCATTATAGAATGGAAAATGCAGGGCCAACTGCAGCACAGAGTATTTCAGGAGAAGACTGTACTGATCTTGTAGGCAGGATAGACAGTTGGTATTATATAATGTAAAGTTCAGGATGCACTGCAGCACAGAGTATTTCAGGAGAAGACTATACTGATCTTGTTGGGAGGATAGACAGTTGGCCATATAGAATGGAAAGAGCAGGATCCACAACAGCACAGAGTATTTCAGGAGAAGACTGTGCTGATCTGGTTGGGAGTATAGGCAGTTAGCGTTATATAATGGAAATAGCAGGACCCACAGCAGCACAGAGTATTTCAGTAAAAGTATATGTTGATTTTGTGAGGAATCGAATCTTTAGACCAGGGGTGGGGAACCTTTTTTCTGCCAGGGGCCATTTGGAAATTTCTACCAACCTTCGGGGGCCGCACAAAATTATCAACTTAAAAATTATATAAATAAAGCAACTGGATATGGATATACCGTATGGACAAAGTAGTAATATAGCTTGGTAATCCACCAATAAATAAATACGCCTAAAATATAACTTTTAATAATAATAAATAAAAGGTAAAAGGACCAAAACAAACATATATAGCGCAAATGCGCCTAAAAATTGTCACCAGCTGTGATATCCTATGTCTCTGGTATTTAGGATTGTACTGTCACAGACAACAATAAATAGTAGGCAGTAGAATAATCGGCAATATGTAACCCTCATCAGGTATCATATGATAGGGAAATAAAAGGCAACAATCTCACCCGTCTTCAATTCAATTCATCAGGGGTGTGTGTTCCTTAGCCGCAGTAAGTGTAAACAAAATGGATTATATGTGGAAGCCATAGGACCTCGATATAATGTGGCAACTCCGTTTGTTTACACTTACTGCGGCTAAGGAACACACACCCCTGATGAATTGAATTGAAGACGGGTGAGATTGTTGCCTTTTATTTCCCTATCATATGATACCTGATGAGGGTTACATATTGCCGATTATTCTACTGCCTACTATTTATTGTTGTCTGTGACAGTACAATCCTAAATACCAGAGACATAGGATATCACAGCTGGTGACAATTTTTAGGCGCATTTGCGCTATATATGTTTGTTTTGGTCCTTTTACCTTTTATTTATTATTATTAAAAGTTATATTTTAGGCGTATTTATTTATTGGTGGATTACCAAGCTATATTACAACTTAAAAATTACCCTAATATATTTGGTCAAACAATTAACTCACTGTGGCGGCTGGAGCTTCTACTCTTTGGTGCAGCTGTAATATTAGGCGATATTGATCTTTTTGCTTTTCATAACTGCTTTTGCAGGTTTGAGTTGGCTGGGACTGCTGTATATACATCACAGGGGAGGGTTGGGAGGAATATAGATCACTGGGGAGGCTGGGGGCATAGACATCACTGGGGGGTACATACATCACTGGGGGATACATACATCATTGATGGGGAGCACAAACATAGCTGGGGGGATAAACATTGCTGGGGAGGGCTGGGAGGAATATACATCACTAGGGAAGCAGCAGGGCATAGACGTCACTGGGGGTACATACATCACTGGGCGGCACAGACTTCACTGGGGGTATATACACATCACTGGGTTACACAGACATAGCTGGGGGGCACAAACATTGCTGGGGTTATATAAATAGCCGGGGGCAAACAGCCCTGGGGGATGCCGGAGGGACACAGACAGCCCTGGGGGCACAGAGAATGATGGGAGAGGCTGGAGGCACAGACAAATCAGGGGGACGCTGGGGGCACAGATGGCACAGAGAAGGATGGGAGAGGCTGAAGGCACAGACAGAACTGGGAGAGGCTCGGGGCACAGAGATCACTGGGGAAGCACAGATCACTGGGGAGACTGGGGGGGCACAGATCACTGGGGAGACTGGGGGGCCACAGATCACTGGGGAGACTGGGGGGGCACAGATGACTGGGGGGGCACAGATCACTGGGGAGACTGGGGGGCATAGATCACTGGGGGGGCACAGATCACAGGGGAGACTGGGGGGGGAGGCACCGAACATTGGGGGTGCACAGATCACTGGGGAGACTAGAAGGGCACAGAACACTGGGGGGGCATAGATCACTGGGGAGACTAGGGGGCACAGATCACTGGGGGGAAAGAGGGGCACAGAGCACTGGGGGTACAGAGCGCTGGGGGCACAGGCAGACCCGGATGAGCTTGGAGGTAGTTAGAGAACTGGGGGAGGTTGGGATCACTGAGCGCTGGAGGTGGCTGCGGGCACGGAGAGCTCTGCCGTCGGGCACAGAGAGGAGCAGCCGCCTTTGCCGCTGGGCACAGGGAGCCGCCGGGCACAGAGAGGAGCCGCCGCCGCAACCGCCGGGCACAGGGAGCCGCCGCCGCAACCGCCGGGCACAGGGAGCTGCAACCTGGCACAGGGATCCGCCGCCACAACCGCCGGGCACGGAGCCGCCGGGCACAGGGAGGCGCTGCCCGGCAGAGTAAGGCCTGGGGGATGATTGGCAGTCAATCCTCTCCTTTTGATTTTAGCGCTCCTCACGCCGACCCCACCTACAAAGTACGTCCTCACGTAGGCAGTGCCAGCGTGCGGACGTAGTCTTTCAGATATAGGAAATGCAGTGTTCAGCATTGAACGCGCTGTGTGTGGTTTTAAAGGGCCAGCAGCCAGTAAGATGCGGCTGCCGCCCCAGCACTGCAGTCCCCGGGAATCAGCCCGGGGGCCGCAGAAAAAGTCGTCGCGGGCCGCATACGGCCCACAGGCCGGAGGTTCCCCACCCCTGCTTTAGACTAATAAAAGGAGCAGAGGTCTCAAGCAGCGCAGAGTTTTTAGGAGATGGCTCTGAAATCGTGATCCTAGGCCCCCTTCACATATGTCAATCCCAATTCCCCCAATGTCTTTCCTTTCGCAGTAACTATGGCATTGTGCAGCCCCCAGTTCCCCCTTCACATATGTCAATCCCAATTCCCCCAATGTCTTTCCTTTCGCAGTAACTATGGCATTGTGCAGCCCCCAGTTCCCCCTTCCCATATGTCAATCCCAATTCCCCCAATGTCTTTCCTTTCGCAGTAACTATGGCATTGTGCAGCCCCCTGTTCCCCCTTCCCATATGTCAATCCTAATTCCCCCAATGTCTTTCCTTCCGCAGCAGCTCTGGCATTGTGCGGCCCCCTGTTCCCCCTTCCCATATGTCAATCCTAATTCCCCCAATGTCTTTCCTTCCGCAGCAGCTCTGGCATTGTGCGGCCCCCAGTTCCCCCTTCCCATATGTCAATCCTAATTCCCCCAATGTCTTTCCTTCCGCAGCAGCTCTGGCATTGTGCGGCCCCCAGTTCCCCCTTCCCATATGTCAATCCTAATTCCCCCAATGTCTTTCCTTCCGCAGCAGCTCTGGCATGGTGCGGCCCCTGTTCATCTGTCTTACTGATTTCTCCTTTTTTTTTTTTTCCTGCAGTTTTGTCAGCCGGGCGGATGGCAGCTTTCACGAGAGCGGAAACAACCCACCTTCTTCGTCGTAGTGTTGACCGATATCGACTCGGACCGCCACTACTGCGCGTGTCTGACGTTCTACGAGGCGGAAATCAACCTGCAGGTGAGGAAATGGGATTTTAAAGGGGTTGTGCATAGCTATAAAGGCAAATTCTGCATTCATAGAGGACATTTTCTAAAATCGCGTGCTTTGCAAATGGTTACAACTGACGTCTTACACTTTGATGGTTCAGTCTTTCATAACTTTCTCAGGATCTCCACTTGCCGTAGGTTGATGTGACCAAGTTTATTGCCATCCATAGATTAAAGGTTTGTTACATTGTATCAGTGCAGCTGGTTATCCGCCAGATTATTGATCAAACTGATACATTGTAGCAAATTAATCAGCTGTGAGACATATTGGGCTTCAATAATACCAGATCCATGGGTGAATTCAGCCTTTCCTTTGCTCCGGCACGAGCATGACGGTACACCCGGACCCTGCAATCATCATCCGTTTTCACGCCGGAGATTATTTTTAGTTGTTTCAAAATAAATCTGGAATAAGATGCTGTTTTTCTTGCGATGACTTCTCCCCCGCATGAGTGGAGCTCACTGACCGTCCCTCTGCGGGATCTTCTGGAATCTTATCAGAATTCTTGCAGATAACGCCCGTGTCACGGTGGGTCAGCGTTTCTGCGATTTCTCCCGATAAGTCATCTTTTGGCCTCATTTTCCTCGTTACAAATATCTTCTGCTAATCCCTTATTAAGCAGTTGTGGCCTCGTGTAAACACGATGAAATCAATCCTCCCCCGCACCAATAGTGACTGATAGGAAGGATTTGGCGCAAGGCGCGGGGGTCGCGGGGCTGGAATGCCATTCACCGTCCAGTTCTAAATTAAATCATCGCTCCAATTCCGGACATCACTGTACAGTTTACATCCAGATACAATCGAACGGGGAGTCACCGCAGGGTTACATTACATAGTGTAACTGACTGTAGGGGGGCTGCCAATGAGTCCTCATAAAAGGGGGCTGCCAATATGTCCTCATAAGAGGTGGCTGCCAATGAGTCCTCATAAGAGGGGGCTGCCAATGAGTCCTCATAAGAGAGGGCTGTCAATGAGTCCTCATAAGAGGGGGCTGCCAATGAGTCCTCATAAGAGGGGGCTGCCAATGAGTCCTCATAAGAGGGGGCTGCCAATGAGTCCTCATAAGAGGGGGCTGCCAATGAGTCCTCATAAGAGGGGGCTGCCAATGAGTCCTCATAAGAGGGGGCTGCCAATGAGTCCTCATAAGAGGGGGCTGCCAATGAGTCCTCATAAGAGGGGGCTGCCAATGAGTCCTCATAAGAGGGGGCTGCCAATGAGTCCTCATAAGAGGGGGCTGCCAATGAGTCCTCATAAGAGGGGGCTGCCAATGAGTCCTCATAAGAGGGGGCTGCCAATGAGTCCTCATAAGAGGGGGCTGCCAATGAGTCCTCATAAGAGGGGGCTGCCAATGAGTCCTCATAAGAGGGGGCTGCCAATGAGTCCTCATAAAAGGGGGCTGCCAATGAGTCCTCATAAAAGGGGGCTGCCAATGAGTCCTCATAAAGGGGGGCTGCCAATGAGTCCTCATAAGGGGAGAAACTGATCTAATACTCACATCCTCTATAATCCAAATCTCGCACCGCCGTCTCCAAGACATCCCTCGTGCTGCCCCAGTTTTTTGCAATGCACTACCTCAGTGATCTATCTAGTACCTAATTCTCTAGGATTGTCCGCACTGAGGATTGACAGGTCACTGGTTGTCCCCATTATGGATAGAATTCTGTTGGTTTGAGGGCTGCCCGGTCGTTGTTGTGCTGCCCATAGTGTGAGGCTCGGTGCATGCCATCTCACTGTATCACCCCCCGCCTCCGGTCTGGACGCTCCCACATGCGGCTCTGCTGGTTTTGTTTATGAAGCATTTCTAACCTTCTAATCTGATTTTTGTGACCCCGGGTCCCAGCAGACTCCAGATCCCCGAGTTTACATAACTCTACAGCTGTGTCTGATTCCCGGCGCTCGATCAGCGCGATTAATCTCCAAATAACCCACATTAGCTAAATCTTCTGTATTTAATCTCATTTGAAGTCTGAGATATTTCTTTCACACAATTACAGCAGAATGTGGAGATACGGCCCAGATGATGCGATCCGATCCCCCGCTGCCACTTGTGATGCTCCTCATCTCTGCGGACCCCCGATATGAGGAGGCCCCTCCACTGTTTACTGCATAAGACTTAGTAATCATTGACTCGTCTTAAAGCTGCCTTTAAGATTCTGCCGATTTCCTATTAAAACCGCACAAGTCCATATCCCCCTGCCGACCCAGTGTGACAGACTACAGTGGTGAATGCTCAGTCAATCCTTTCCTGCTGGGGCCAATTTTTATATTTTGACATTTTGGGGGTTTTTTTCTCCTCCCTTTTTTTCAAAAATGATATATTATTTTACCTCGCTGTATTAGGGCTTGTTTTTTTGCCAGATAAGTTGTAAGATTGAATAATATCATTAATTTTACCATACAAGGTGCAGGAAAATCGGGAGAAAAATCCAGATTTGTAGATGGGACTATACAATTTTTTTTATTTTTTGTATATTATTATTATTATTATTAATAATAATAATTAATATTATTATTATTATTATTCTATTATTTAAGTTTTGAATTTTATTTTAGCTGAGGGAAAAGGTTCTAAGATTATTTTTTATTATATTTTCTTAAAACTGTTTTCAACTTTATACTTTTTTTTTTTTTTTTAAGTCCTCACAGGGACATTAACCTACAGTCAACTGATTGCTCACAGCATATCCTACAATATTACTGATGCTAAACGGCAGTAATTGGAGCGAGATCCGGTTGCTGCTGTTACCCGCAGATGGTAGCTGTGTAATACAGCTGGCATCTTCCGTGTATGGAGCAAGCACTGGTCACTGCTGTTACCCGCAGATTGGTAGCTGGCATCTTTTGTGTATGGAGCAAGCTCTGGTCACTGCTGTTACACAGATGGGTAGCTGTGTAAGTCAGCCGACATTTGCCATGTATGTAGCAAGCTCCAGTCCAGTCGCTGTTGTTACCCGCAGATGGTAGCTGTGTAATACAGCAGGCATCTGCTACATATGGTGCGAGCTCTGGTCGCATCTATTAGCTGCAGATGGTAGCTGTGTATTACAACCGGCATCTGCCATATGTGGATCAAGCTGCAGTCGCTGCTGATACCTGCAGATGGTAGCTGTGTAAGACAGCTGGCATCTGCCGTGTATGGAGGAAGCTCCGGTCGCTGCGGTAACCTGCAGATTGTAGCTGTGTAATACAGCCGGTATCTGCTGTATATGGAGCAAGCTCTAGTTGCTGCTGTTAACCACAGATGGTAGCTGTGTAATACAGCCGGCATCTGCCATGTATGAAGCAATCTCTGGTCGCTGCTGTTACCCACAGATGCTAGATGTGTAATACAGCCAGCATCTTCCGTGTATGGAGTGAGCTCCCATTGCTGCTGTTACTTACAGGTGGTAGCTGTATAATGCAGCCAGCATCTGCCGTGTATGAAGCAAGCTCCAGTCGTTGCTCTTACCCGCAGATTGTAGCTGTATAAAACAGCCCCCATCTGCTGTGTATTGAGCGAGCTCTGGTCGCTGCTGTTACCTGCAGATGGTACCTGTGTAATACAGCCAGCATCTTCCCTGTATGGCGTGAGCTCCGATCTCTGCTGTTACCCGCATATGGTAGCTGTGTAATACAGCCAACATCTGCCATGTTTGGAGCAAGCTTCTATACAGTGGATGTTGGTGAGAGATTAAAGGGAACGGGGGCCGTTGACGTTTCAGACATAAGCAATATTTTGTAATCTCTTCAGGCTGGAATCACACATGCAGTTTTTGATGCAGTTTTTTGAGCCAAAGCCAAGAAGGACAAGTCCGTACTTTATATATTTCCCATTCCCATGGTCACAATCCATATGTGTGTTTGCATCGGATGGCGTCAGCACCTTTCTTGCCCTTCGGCTCTTTCGCTGATGGCGTCGGTCTGCTCCCTGATTGAAGCCTCCTGTCCGGCGGAGGTGCGGAGAAGCAGCCGCTCTTGGCTTATCCCCCAATGAGGTCACCGATGGAACATACATCAGCCGCCATTTTTAAGCAACATGACAAAGAATTGTTCAAATGTTAAACTTGGCCTGAGCCGCTCGCAGATCTGTGTCCGTTTATACATGCAATACCCCAGTGTTTCTCTTACAGCATTCCTGCGCGAGCTTCAGCCCAATCACCCTGATGTCATCCATGGAGCCGGCCGGCACGGCTCTGCAAAATTAAACAACGAGATTTCCGGAGCGCGACCTTCTGTTTATTGGGCTCTTACCGCTAATCAATCTTAAAGATTGACGTTCTTGGGATAAGACTCTAGGGGCCAATACAACAGGCAGGGAAAACTCACAGAGGACACTAGAAGTAGACACCAAATTGTAGGCGCAGTTGCAAATTTCTGGGCACGTTAGTAGCCAGAATGTATGTTTCTTGCCCCCACATTCTACTTATATATCAATTAGGAAAAAAATAATCATCAATGTATCTTTGGGCATAGGAATTAGGCGATATCCTCTTTTTATAGAAATTAGAATGTATGAAAATCCAGATCCGACCTCAATAGGGCTCCTTGTTAAAGGGGTTGTCCGGTAAAGATAAGTCATCCCCTATCAGGGTACATGATCGGTGCAGGTTGCACATGCACGCTGCTGCTCCATCCTAAAAGGGATAAAAGTGATCCGTTCTGCCCATTGGGGCGGGTTCCAACAGTCGGGCCTCCATCGATGTTTGTTTTGATCTGTTATCCTTTGGATAGGCCATATCTCATTCTTTCTGGACCCCCCTTTTAAAGATGTTGTCCACCATTATGATGCTAAGAGTGAATCCAACAGGATGAATAGGATCAGGGCAGTATCTCGCATCCCATATACGACAGTCATCCTCCCCTAATTGTGGCTGCTGAGTGCACTCATTTGCCCCCTGTCAAGAAGCTGAGTTAGGAGTTAAGGAGCTGAAATATTCTTCTAGCGTTAATTCTCTGATTTCTAGATACTTAGCTTTTGCGTTCCTCCAGCATTGGTCGCTTGTTGACATTCGTGACCCCCTTTTGCGTTTCTCCAGTGTTGGTCACTTGATGACTTGCATGACCCCCTTTTGCGTTCCTCCAGTATTGGTCGCTTGATGACTTTCGTGATCCCCTTTTGCATTTCTCCAGTATTGGTCACTTGATGACTTTCATGACTCCCTTTTGCGTTCTTCCAGTGTTGGTCGCTTGATGACTTGCGTGACTCCCTTTTGCTTTCCTCCAGTGTTTGTCGCTTGATGACTTGCATAACCCCCTTTTGCCTTCCTCCAATGTTGGTCGCTTGATGGTTTGCGGGATCCCCTTTTGCGTTCCTCCAGTGTTGTTCACTTGATGTCTTGTGTGAACACTTTTTGCGTTCGTCCCGTATTGGTTGCTGGATGACTTGCGTGACCCCCTATTGCGTTATTCCAGTGTTGGTCGCTTGATGACTTAAATTATTGCCTTTTGCATTCCTCCAGTGTTGGTCGCTTGATGACTTAAATTATTCCCTTTTGCATTCCTCCAGTGTTGGTCGCTTGATGACGCCCATGATTCCTTTTTGCGTTCTTCCAGTGTTGGTGACTTGATTTCTTGTGTGACCCCCTTTTGCGTTCCTCCAGTGTGGGTCACTTGATGACTTGCATGACCCACTTTGCGTTCCTCCCGTGTTTGTCTCTTGATGACTTGCGTGACCTCTTTTTGCTTTCCTGACTCGTTGATCTCCTGGCACAGTTTTCCTGAGAAGTAGTGAGGTGACGGCTGACATGTTGTGTTGCGGTTCCTCTTCATACTTTGGTATCTGTTTCTGGTTATTTTAATGACGTGTTTTGGCTGTGTGTTGGTTTGATTGTCCGAGCATCGCTGAGAGATGAGTCAGGAGCTCCAGGGTTGCAGCCATCACATCACCCCTTGTTTTTTCCACAATGCCGCAGTACGTGACTTGTGATGGGTGTGCAGCGCTCACACCGTCCTGCTGTGATTCCTCCCCCTCGTCGTATACCTTCACCACACGATGGAGACGGACCAGGAACACTTACTTGGAACTTGTGCAATTTTCCACTAAATAAATAATTCCATAGAATTTTTCAATATTGGGGAAATTCTCGGCTTCTGCTGTTTTTTTCTTTATTTTTGCTTCGATCCTTTCCAAGTAAAATGTAGATCCTGTGACTTGTTCAGTGGGGGCTGGAAAACTATAATAACCACAAAACCGTGCAGATAAAAAATACGCTTCCTAGACCAGGTCTGACTATCATTTTCTTACTACCAGTCTCTTCTTCCTTGTTCCGACGCTTCTAAGCTTCTAAGCACCTTGCTCCCCATCACGGTCTTCCTTCTTCCCTACGTACTTTCCTTCATACTTTGCATTTTTGTTTTACTTTCCTTCCATCATTTCCTTCCTTTTCAAGTCACTTTTCTTCTTATTGGTCATAATTCCTCTCGTCCTCCGTTCTTTTATTGCATACTATCTTTCTTGTTCCCCTTCCTTTTCTTTCCTGTTCATTTACTTCTCTTCCATTTTCCTTGTCTCCTTCCCTTGCTTCTTCCTTCCTTTATACTACTCTGCTTGCTTCCCTTTTATCTCTTCTTCCATCATTTCCTCCTTTATCCAGTCACTTCTATTCTTTCAACACCAGTCTTGTTTTCCTCCCTCTCTTGCGTTTTCTTCTCACTATCCTCCTTGTATCTTTCCTCTCTTTTTCGATAGTTTCCTTCTTTATCCAGTCACTTCTTGTCTTTTTGGACCCAGTCCTGTTTTCCTCCCTCTCTTGCTCCTTCCCTTTCTTCGCAATTTCATCCTTGCTTCTCTTGCCTCCCTTTTTCCATCATTTCCTTTTTTATCCAGTAACTTCTCATCTTTTTTTTTACCCAGGTCCTTTCTTCCTCCCTCCCTTGCTCCTTCCTTTTCTTCACACTATCCTCCTTGCTCCTCTTTCCTCTCTTCTTTCATCATTTCCTTCTTTATCCAGTCACTTCTCGTCTTTTTGGACCCCAGTCATGTCTTCCTCCCTCTCTTGCTCCTTCCTTTTCTTCTCACGATCTTCCTTGCTCCTCTATCCTGCTTTCTTCCATCATTTCCTTCTTTATCCAGTCACTTCTCGTCTTTTTGGACCCCAGTCCTGTCTTCCTCCATCCCTTGCTCCTTTGTTTTCTTCTCTCGATCTTCCTTGCTCCTCTATCCTGCTTTCTTCCATCATTTCCCTCTTTATCCAGTCACTTCTCATCTTTTTGGACCCCAGTCCTGTCTTCCATTCTCCCTTGCTCCTTCCTTTTCTTCACAGTATCTTCCTTATTTCTCTTTTCTCCCTTCTTCCATCATTTCCAACTTTGTTGAGTAATTTCTTGTATTTTCTCTCCTTTCCTTCTTCCTTTACTTAGTACTTTTCTAGTTGCTATCCCTCTTTCTTTTCCGCCATCTTCTGTTCTTTTTGCTCCCCTTTCCTGTCTTCTATTCCTCCTTTCCTAATCCTCGCTCCATCCTTTTAGTTATAATAACATCTATCCTTCAAGCCACACATCCAAGCCCTCTTCAACTCATGCCGATTACAACTCAAAAACATCTCCCGTATCCGTGCTTTCCTTAACCAAGAATCGACAAAAACATTAGTGCATGCCCTCATCATCTCCCACCTCGACTACTGCAACCTCCTGCTCTCTGGCCTCCCTTCCAACACTCTTGCACCCCTCCAATCTATCCTAAACTCTGCGACCCGCTTAATCCACCTCTCCCCTTGCTATTCCCCAGCCTCGCCACTCTGCCAATCCCTTCACTGGCTTCCCATCACCCAATGACTCCAGTTCAAAACACTAACCATGACATACAAAGCCATTCACAACCTGTCTCCTCCCTACATCTGTGACCCAGTCTCCCGGTACCTACCTGCACGCAACCTCAGATCCTCACAATATCTCCTTCTCTGCTCCTCTCTTATCTCCTCTTCCCACAATCGCGTACAAGATTTCTCCCGTGCATCCCCCATACTCTGGAACGCTCTACCTCAGCACATCAGACTCTCCCCTACCGTGGAAAGCTTCAAGAGGAACCTCAAGACCCACCTCTTCCAACAAGCCTACAACCTACAATAGCCCTTAGACCAGTAGACCACTGCACAACCAGCTCTGTCCTCACCTATCGTACCATCACCCATTCCCTGTAGACTGTGAGCCCTCGCGGGCAGGGTCCTCTCTCCTCCTATACCAGTCTGTCTTGTACTGTTAATGATTATTGTACGTATACCCTCTCTCACTTGTAAAGCGCCATGGAATATATGGCGCTATAATAATAAATAATAATAATAATAATATGGCATTTGGCATTGACTTTGGTTTAAGGCTTAGTTCACATAAATATGATACACTGTTCTTATTTGGACGACCATGGCCGGAGTGGCCATGGGTGGAATGGTCCAAAGTTATAGCCACATAAACGTCTAGGAGTCTGTTAGTTCTGGTCTGGAGATCCGCTTATGTTCCCAACATTATTGCCCGATACAGCCATGTAAGACGTTTGCGCTGAATTCTCATTGACTCTGGTGGATAATCTGGAGACGAGCGTTATAAAAACACAACCATAATCGTTGACCCCTGTTAACACGAATTGGTGCAACTTCTCAGATTGACATGCCATCCAGGGTCTTTGGATAGAGGGGTCTCCACTCTGCTCTCCTGCCCTCTGTTTATGGTCAGTTTTAAACATTTTAATTGTATTATCTCAGATTATTCCTCCAGAGATAGAACATTCACATAGTAGCCCAGAAAAGTGATGTTACATGTAGTGCAGGACCTCAGAGACACCAGTCTTGCCATGCCCCCAGCAGCCCTGCCCTGAGGATAACCGTGCATGTCGTTTCAGTTTTAGGAGGACACAGCATTGGAGAGAATGGCAGTAAAATATTGGAAAGGCTGAAGAACAGCTTGATAGGACACTGGGAATGAGTGCACTTTGCCGGCCCTCTGTTGGCGCCCTCTCTGCCGGCCCTCTATTGGCGCCCTCTGCTGGCCCTCTGTTGGCTCCCTCTTTGCCGGCCCTCTGTTGGCGCCCTCTTTGCCGGCCCTCTGTTGGCGCCCTCTTTGCCGGCCCTCTGTTGGCGCCCTCTTTGCCGGCCCTCTGTTGGCGCCCTCTTTGCCGGCCCTCTGTTGGCGCCCTCTTTGCCGGCCCTCTGTTGGCGCCCTCTTTGCCGGCCCTCTGTTGGCGCCCTCTCTGCCGGCCCTCTGTTGGCGCCCTCTCTGCCGGCCCTCTGTTGGCGCCCTCTCTGCCGGCCCTCTGTTGGCGCCCTCTCTGCCGGCCCTCTGTTGGCGCCCTCTCTGCCGGCCCTCTGTTGGCGCCCTCTCTGCCGGCCCTCTGTTGGCGCCCTCTCTGCCGGCCCTCTGTTGGCGCCCTCTCTGCCGGCCCTCTGTTGGCGCCCTCTCTGCCGGCCCTCTGTTGGCGCCCTCTCTGCCGGCCCTCTGTTGGCGCCCTCTCTGCCGGCTCTCTGCCGGCCCTCTGTTGGCGCCCTCTCTGCCGGCCCTCTGTTGGCGCCCCCTCTGCCGGCCCTCTGTTGGCGCCCCCTCTGCCGGCCCTCTGTTGGCGCCCTCTCTGCCGGCCCTCTGTTGGCGCCCTCTCTGCCGGCCCTCTGTTGGCGCCCTCTCTGCCGGCCCTCTGTTGGCGCCCTCTCTGCCGGCCCTCTGTTGGCGCCCTCTCTGCCGGCCCTCTATTGGCGCCCTCTCTGCCGGCTCTCTGCCGGCCCTCTGTTGGCGCCCTCTCTGCCGGCCCTCTGTTGGCGCCCCCTCTGCCGGCCCTCTGTTGGCGCCCTCTCTGCCGGCCCTCTGTTGGCGCCCTCTCTGCCGGCCCTCTGTTGGCGCCCTCTCTGCCGGCCCTCTGTTGGCGCCCTCTCTGCCGGCCCTCTGTTGGCGCCCTCTCTGCCGGCCCTCTGTTGGCGCCCTCTCTGCCGGCCCTCTGTTGGCGCCCTCTCTGCCGGCCCTCTGTTGGCGGCCTCTCTGCCGGCCCTCTGTTGGCGCCCTCTCTGCCGGCCCTCTGTTGGCGCCCTCTCTGCCGGACCTCTGTTGGCGCCCTCTCTGCCGGCCCTCTGTTGGCGCCCTCTCTGTCGGCCCTCTGTTGGCGCCCTCTTTGCCGGCCCTCTGTTGGCGCCCTCTCTGCCGGCCCTCTGTTGGCGCCCTCTCTGCCGGCCCTCTGTTGGCGCCCTCTCTGCCGGCCCTCTGTTGGCGCCCTTTGCCGGCCCTCTGTTGGCGCCCTCTCTGCCGGCCCTCTGTTGGCGCCCTCTCTGCCGGCCCTCTGTTGGCGCCCTCTCTGCCGGCCCTCTGTTGGCGCCCTCTCTGCCGGCCCTCTGTTGGCGCCCTCTCTGCCGGCCTTCTCTGGGCGCCCTCCCTTCTCATTTTTAACCATGAAGCTCTTAGAATAAACAATGATTCTATTCCATAAAGCACCAATAACATATTGGAAAGGCTGTAGCTCGACAGTACGCTGTGAACAAATGACCTCCACCTGCTCTGCCCATCTGTGAAGGTGGAACAATCGGAATAAACAGCCATTAATTTGTATCTTTCACTCTGACAAGGTCTAATCTGTAGGGATAAATGAAGAATGAAAACACTGAGTGATTCAGAGCAGACACGAGTGATGAAACGTCTGTAATAAACAGAAGGAGGCGCAGCACGGAGGAGGCGACCACAGGGTCCTGTACAGCACTGCGGGGACGGTCACATGGTCTTATACATCATTGCGGGGACGATCACAGGATCCTATACAGCACTACCGGGACGGTCACAGGGTCCTATACAGCACTGCCAGGACGATCACAGGGTCCTATACATCATTGCGGGGACGATCACAGGGTCCTATATAGCACTGTGGGGACAGTCACTGGGTCCTATACAGCACTGTGGGGACAGTCACTGGGTCCTGTACAGTACTGCGGGGATGGTCACAGGGTCCTATACAGCACTGTGGGGACAGTCACAGGGTCCTATACAGCACTGTGGGGACAGTCACAGGGTCCTATACAGTACTGTGGGGACAGTCACTGGGTCCTATACAGCACTGTGGGGACAGTCACAGCACTTTAATCTGCAGATGAGACTGTAGAAAGGAGGATGATGGCCCATGTTTATTATCAGCTTGCTTGACACGGAAGCAGCAGTCTATCAGTAACCAAGAGTGGAGAGTGCCCTAAATTACATGAATTGCCCCATTATTTCCCCAGAATTTGGCATAACTAAATGGACCAAAGTAAGGCCACTGATGGTGGAAGCGTAGACAGGACGGTCTAAAGATGCCAATAAATGATCGTTCACGTCAGATAGTTACATTGCGCGGGAGCCATCACCCAGCTTTCCACGCATCCTGAGTTCCGTATGCATTGGTTGTCATCCATCTTTCCTTTCCTGAGTTCCGTATGCATTGGTTGTCATCCATCTTTCCTTTCCTGAGTTCCGTATACATTGGTTGTCATCCATCTTTCCTTTCCTGAGTTCTGTATGCATTGGTTGTCATCCATCTTTCCTTTCCTGAGTTCCGTATACATTGGTTGTCATCCATCTTTCCTTTCCTGAGTTCTGTATGCATTGGTTGTCCTCCAGCTTTCCTTTCCTGAGTTCCGTATACATTGGTTGTCATCCATCTTTTCTTTCCTGAGTTCCGTATACATTGGTTGTCATCCATCTTTCCTTTCCTGAGTTCTGTATGCATTGGTTGTCATCCATCTTTCCTTTCCTGAGTTCCGTATACATTGGTTGTCATCCATCTTT
Source organism: Anomaloglossus baeobatrachus (assembly GCF_048569485.1). NCBI lineage: Eukaryota > Metazoa > Chordata > Amphibia > Anura > Aromobatidae > Anomaloglossus > Anomaloglossus baeobatrachus. The sequence goes on from NC_134362.1 coordinate 34,999,517, forward strand.
CCTTTCCTGAGTTCTGTATGCATTGGTTGTCCTCCAGCTTTCCTTTCCTGAGTTCCGTATACATTGGTTGTCATCCATCTTTCCTTTCCTGAGTTCCGTATACATTGGTTGTCATCCATCTTTCCTTTCCTGAGTTCTGTATGCATTGGTTGTCCTCCAGCTTTCCTTTCCTGAGTTCCGTATACATTGGTTGTCATCCATCTTTCCTTTCCTGAGTTCTGTATGCATTGGTTGTCCTCCATCTTTCCTTTCCTGAGTTCTGTATGCATTGGTTGTCATCCATATTTCCTTGTTCCATGTGCATTGGTTGTCATCCATCTTTCCTTTCCTGAGTTCTGTATGCATTGGTTGTCCTCCAGCTTTCCTTTCCTGAGTTCCGTATACATTGGTTGTCATCCATCTTTCCTTTCCTGAGTTCCGTATACATTGGTTGTCATCCATCTTTCCTTTCCTGAGTTCTGTATGCATTGGTTGTCATCCATCTTTCCTTTCCTGAGTTCCGTATACATTGGTTGTCATCCATCTTTCCTTTCCTGAGTTCTGTATGCATTGGTTGTCCTCCAGCTTTCCTTTCCTGAGTTCCGTATACATTGGTTGTCATCCATCTTTCCTTTCCTGAGTTCCGTATACATTGGTTGTCATCCATCTTTCCTTTCCTGAGTTCTGTATGCATTGGTTGTCCTCCAGCTTTCCTTTCCTGAGTTCCGTATACATTGGTTGTCATCCATCTTTCCTTTCCTGAGTTCTGTATGCATTGGTTGTCCTCCATCTTTCCTTTCCTGAGTTCTGTATGCATTGGTTGTCATCCATATTTCCTTGTTCCATGTGCATTGGTTGTCATCCATCTTTCCTTTCCGGAGTTCCGTATACATTGGATGTCATCCATATTTCCATTCCTGAGTTCCATGTGCATTGGTTGTCATCCATTTTTCTTTTCCTGAGTTCCGTGTGTATTGGTTGTCCTCCATCTTTCCTTTCCTGAGTTCCGTATGCATTGGTTGTCATCCATCTTTCCTTTCCTGAGTTCCGTAAGCATTGGTTTTCATCCATCTTTCCTTTTCTGAGTTCCGTATGCATTGGTTATCCTCCATCTTTCCTTTCCTGAGTTCTGTATGCATTGGATGTCATCCATGTTTCCTTTCCTGAGTTCCGTATACATTGGTTGTCATCCATCTTTCCTTTCCTGAGTTCTGTATGCATTGGTTGTCATCCATCTTTCCTTTCCTGAGTTCTGTATACATTGGTTGTCATCCATCTTTCCTTTCCTGAGTTCTGTATACATTGGTTGTCATCCATCTTTCCTTTCCTGAGTTACGTATACATTGGTTGTCATCCATATTTCCTTGTTCCGTGTGCATTGGTTGTCATCCATATTTCCTTGTTCCGTGTGCATTGGTTGTCATCCATCTTTCCTTTCCTGAGTTCCGTATGCATTGGTTGTCATCCATCTTTCCTTTCCTGAGTTCCGTATGCATTGGTTGTCATCCATCTTTCCTTTCCTGAGTTCTGTATACATTGGTTGTCATCCATCTTTCCTTTCCTGAGTTCCGTATACATTGGTTGTCATCCATCTTTTCTTTCCTGAGTTCCGTATACATTGGTTGTCATCCATATTTCCTTTCCTTAGTTCTGTATGCATTGGTTGTCATCCATATTTCCTTTCCTTAGTTCTGTATGCATTGGTTGTCCTCCATATTTCCTTTCCTGAGTTCCGTATGCATTGGTTGTCATCCATCTTTCCTTTCCTGAGGTCCGTATACATTGGTTGTTGTCCATATTTCCTTTCCTGAGGTCCGTATACATTGGTTGTCGTCCATCTTTCCTTTCCTGAGTTCCGTATACATTGGTTGTCATCCATATTTCCTTGTTCCGTGTGCATTGGTTGTCATCCATATTTCCTTTCCTGAGTTACGTATACATTGGTTGTCATCCATATTTCCTTGTTCCGTGTGCATTGGTTGTCATCCATATTTCCTTGTTCCGTGTGCATTGGTTGTCATCCATCTTTCCTTTCCTGAGTTCCGTATGCATTGGTTGTCCTCCATCTTTCCTTTCCTGAGTTCCGTATGCATTGGTTGTCATCCATATTTCCTTGTTCCGTGTGCATTGGTTGTCATCCATATTTCCTTTCCTGAGTTCTGTATGCATTGGTTGTCATCCATCTTTCCTTTCCGGAGTTCCGTATACATTGGATGTCATCCATATTTCCATTCCTGAGTTCCATGTGCATTGGTTGTCATCCATTTTTCTTTTCCTGAGTTCCGTGTGTATTGGTTGTCATCCATCTTTCCTTTCCTGAGTTCCGTATGCATTGGTTGTCATCCATCTTTCCTTTCCTGAGTTCCGTAAGCATTGGTTTTCATCCATCTTTCCTTTTCTGAGTTCCGTAAGCATTGGTTATCCTCCATCTTTCCTTTCCTGAGTTCCGTATGCATTGGTTATCCTCCATCTTTCCTTTCCTGAGTTCCGTATGCATTGGATGTCATCCATGTTTCCTTTCCTGAGTTCCGCATACATTGGTTGTCATCCATCTTTCCTTTCCTGAGTTCTGTATGCATTGGTTGTCATCCATCTTTCCTTTCCTGAGTTCTGTATACATTGGTTGTCATCCATCTTTTCTTTCCTGAGTTCTGTATACATTGGTTGTCATCCATATTTCCTTTCCTTAGTTCTGTATGCATTGGTTGTCATCCATATTTCCTTTCCTTAGTTCTGTATGCATTGGTTGTCCTCCATATTTCCTTTCCTGAGTTCCGTATGCATTGGTTGTCATCCATCTTTCCTTTCCTGAGGTCCGTATACATTGGTTGTCGTCCATATTTCCTTTCCTGAGGTCCGTATACATTGGTTGTCGTCCATCTTTCCTTTCCTGAGTTCCGTATACATTGGTTGTCATCCATATTTCCTTGTTCCGTGTGCATTGGTTGTCATCCATATTTCCTTTCCTGAGTTACGTATACATTGGTTGTCATCCATATTTCCTTGTTCCGTGTGCATTGGTTGTCATCCATATTTCCTTGTTCCGTGTGCATTGGTTGTCATCCATCTTTCCTTTCCTGAGTTCCGTATGCATTGGTTGTCATCCATCTTTCCTTTCCTGAGTTCCGTATGCATTGGTTGTCATCCATCTTTCCTTTCCTGAGTTCCGTATGCATTGGTTGTCATCCATCTTTCCTTTCCTGAGTTCCGTATGCATTGGTTGTCATCCATATTTCCTTGTTCCGTGTGCATTGGTTGTCATCCATATTTCCTTTCCTGAGTTACGTATACATTGGTTGTCATCCATATTTCCTTTCCTGAGTTCCGTATGCATTGGTTGTCATCCATATTTCCTTGTTCCGTGTGCATTGGTTGTCATCCATATTTCCTTTCCTGAGTTACGTATACATTGGTTGTCATCCATATTTCCTTTCCTGAGTTCCGTATGCATTGGTTGTCATCCATATTTCCTTTCCTGAGTTACGTATACATTGGTTGTCATCCATATTTCCTTGTTCCGTGTGCATTGGTTGTCATCCATATTTCCTTGTTCCGTGTGCATTGGTTGTCATCCATATTTCCTTGTTCCGTGTGCATTGGTTGTCATCCATATTTCCTTGTTCCGTGTGCATTGGTTGTCATCCATCTTTCCTTTCCTGAGTTCCATATGCATTGGTTGTCATCCATCTTTCCTTTCCTGAGTTCCGTATGCATTGGTTGTCATCCATATTTCCTTTCCTGAGGTCCGTATGCATTGGTTGTCATCCATCTTTCCTTTCCTGAGTTCCGTATACATTGGTTGTCGTCCATATTTCCTTGTTCCGTGTGCATTGGTTGTCATCCTTATTTCCTTTCCTGAGTTCCATATGCATTGGTTGTCCTCCATCTTTCCTTTCCTGAGTTCCGTATGCATTGGTTGTCATCCATATTTCCTTTCCTGAGGTCCGTGTGCATTGGTTGTCATCAATCTTTCCTTTCCTGAGTTCCATATGCATTGGTTGTCCTCCATCTTTCCTTTCCTGAGTTCCGTATGCATTGGTTGTCATCCATATTTCCTTTCCTGAGTTACGTATACATTGGTTGTCATCCATATTTCCTTGTTCCGTGTGCATTGGTTGTCATCAATCTTTCCTTTCCTGAGTTCCATATGCATTGGTTATCCTCCATCTTTCCTTTCCTGAGTTCCGTATGCATTGGTTGTCATCCATCTTTCCTTTCCTGAGTTCCATGTGCATTGGTTGTCATCAATCTTTCCTTTCCTGAGTTCTGTATGCATTGGTTGTCATCCATCTTTCCTCTAATGCCGTATACATCCTCCGTTCCACCTCCTATTATTTCATCCATGTCAGTCTTTTGTCTCACAGCAGTTCTAGCATCCTGAAGCAGGAGGCTCAGGATGAACATGACAGCTCTGGAACGTGAACCTGGGCAAGATAATGCAGCATTTTTGGGATTTATCACACGTTCTTGTCCTTTTAATGAGTGGATGTTGAGATGGTGCTGGCGTCACGTTCCAGATCGTTAGCGGTCGTTGCTGATTGGAATGTATCACAGAGCGTAGCCCCCCGTCCTGTGTCCTCTTCACAAGTCTTTTGTTTTCTAGCAACCCCTCCGAAACATTGTTCCAGAGCGCGTAGGAGCACGCCACTTACCGCTGGAAGGATTACACTCGCTGACTTCTGCTTTGATAAATTGATCTGTTTTCTCGCGGAGCAGATTTTATACGAGGCCAGGTGTCCTCTTATATAACGGAGCGGCGCTGGAATGTTCCACTACTCGCCGACCATTCCAACTCGGGCGACGTGGAGAAAACAAGGACCAGGCGGAAAATGGATGTCATCAAGTGTTCTCCCATAGAAAAATAATGATTTAAAGGGCCGGTGCAGACTTGTGTCCCCAGCCATGCTTGTGGCGGGGCTTATTTATTAAAAGCAAATTTTATAAGACCCAATAACATTTTATGGGAGGCACAGAGTGGAAAGAGTAGGGTCTCTCAGCAGCACAGAGTATTTCAGGAGGGTAGTGTGCTGATCTTATGGGATGCCAGATTGACAGCTTCGTAGTAGAAGGAGCAGGATCCCCAGCAGCACAGAGTATTTCAGGAGAGTTATATACTGATCTTGTAGAATTTCAGACTGACAGATACATAGTTGGAGCAGGATCCTCTGCAGCACAGAGTATTTCAGGAGACTAGTGGGCTTATCTAGTAGGCTATCAGACTGACGGCTATGTAGTTGGAGCAGGATCCTCAGCAGCACAGAGTATTTCAGGAGAGTAGTGTGCTGATGTTATGGGATGCCAGACTGACAACTACATAGTTGAAGGAGTATTTCAGGAGAAGTGTATGAACTCATCATAATAGCAAGAGCAAGGTCTTCCAGTATTTTCAGGGAGGGCTTTACTGATTTTATTGGAGGTCTCGGGCCAATGGTTTTATAGTAGGAGTCGGATTGCTAACAGCACAGAGTATTTCAGCAGAGATACTCGCTTATATTGGAGCAGATTGAAATCAACATAGTAGTTGGGTCATCCATTATTTAGTAATAGGTTTCAGACTGATGGCTACACAGTAGAATTGGGATCCACAGCAGCACAGGGTATTTCAGGAGTTGGGGGGCCGCTGGTAGGTAGGACAGGTCTTCATATGATGGGACCCTCATCCATCCCCTATAGCAGTTGTACACATGTGACGACTGACTCCTTTGGGTTTACGGTTTTTCGCTAGTCGCGCAGGATCTTGGCGACGCGCTGACGAAGAAAATCTGCAAATATCTCTGTGGGAAACGTCTGAGACCCCCGTCTACCAGAATGTTCCCAGCTGTGCTCATGTGAAGGCCTCACTCAGGTCCCAGGCGAGGCTGCGGCGCTGATAGATCGGATCTGCTCCTGGACTGGGGAAGATAGAATTTGTCAGTCTGTCCAATCTCCCTTCTGCCCCCGAAGAGTTACACCATTCTGACCGCAGCCTTAACTCTGCACTCCCGTCACCGACCAAATCTAATCTGCAGAGATCAAACCGTGGAGGCATGACAAGAGGCTCGTCAGGCCTGCCCAGGCTCCGGCCACACTAAATCAGGGCCTCATTCCAAACTGTGAAGGGGCCATAAATCTCCATAGAGCAACATGGGACCCGTCTGCAGGGGGTGAGGGCCAGGACGAGCTTGGAGTAATGTCAAACCCTGTGGTTTTACGTTCTATTAGTTACGGGCCATACAATGCTTCGAGGAATATATATGTAATTTGCCTCTTCCTCTCTTACTCTGTAAAGTGGCTATTAGCTTGGTAATTTAACCAATTAACGCTGATCTCACGTGGATGGATTGGCTGCATCCTCAGTGATGTCACCGCTGATCTCACGTGGATGGATTGGCTGCATCCTCAGTGATGTCACCGCTGATCTCACGTGGATGGATTGGCTGCATCCTCAGTGATGTCACCGCTGATCTCACGTGGATGGATTGGCTGCATCCTCAGTGATGTCACCGCTGATCTCACGTGGATGGATTGGCTGCATCCTCAGTGATGTCACCGCTGATCTCACGTGGATGGATTGGCTGCATCCTCAGTGATGTCACCGCTGATCTCACGTGGATGGATTGGCTGCATCCTCAGTGATGTCACCGCTGATCTCACGTGGATGGATTGGCTGCATCCTCAGTGATGTCACCGCTGATCTCACGTGGATGGATTGGCTGCATCCTCAGTGATGTCACCGCTGATCTCACGTGGATGGATTGGCTGCATCCTCAGTGATGTCACCGCTGATCTCACGTGGATGGATTGGCTGCATCCTCAGTGATGTCACCGCTGATCTCACGTGGATGGATTGGCTGCATCCTCAGTGATGTCACCGCTGATCTCCGATGATTGGATAGGCTGCATCTTTAATGATGTCACCGCTGATATCCTATGAATGGATAGGTTGAATTCTTACTGATGTCACCGCTGATCTCAGGTGGATAGATTGGCTGCATCCTCAGTGATGTCACCGCTGATTTCCGATGATTGGATTGGCTGCATTCTCAGTGATGTCACCGCTGAGCTCAGATGGTTGCATAGGTTGCATTCTCAGTGATGTCATCATTACTGTTCTGGAAATTGGTTAGGCTTTTATTCCCGGGGATGTCACTCCTGCTTTCTTGTGAATATATTGCCTACAGTCTCCATGATGTCACCACTGCTGTCTTGTGAATGGACAGGCTACATTCCTGATGATGTCATCACTGCACTCTTGGGATTGGATAGCTTACAGTCTCCGTGATGTCACCACTTCTCTCTTGTGAATGCATAGCCTGCGTTCTCAGTGATGTCACCATTGCTCTCTTGGGAATGTATAGGTTACAGTGTTAGTGATGTCACCATCTCTCTCTAGTTCTGGATAGGCTGCGTTCTCAGTGATGTCACCATCTCTCTCTAGTTCTGGATAGGCTGCGTTCTCAGTGATGTCACCATCTCTCTCTAGTTCTGGATAGGCTGCATTCTCAGTGATGTCACCATCTCTCTCTAGTTCTGGATAGGCTGTGTTCTCAGTGATATCACCACTGCTCTCTAGTTCTGGATAGGCTGCGTTCTCAGTGATGTCACCACTGCTCTCTAGTTCTGGTTAGGCTGCGTTCTTAGTGATGTCACCATCTCTCTAGTTCTGGATAGGCTGCATTCTCAGTGATGTCACCACTGCGCTCTAGTTCTGGATAGGCTGCGTTCTCAGTGATGTCACCATCTCTCTCTAGTTCTGGATAGGCTGTGTTCTCAGTGATGTCACCATCTCTCTCTAGTTCTGGATAGGCTGTGTTCTCAGTGATGTCACCATCTCTCTCTAGTTCTGGATAGGCTGTGTTCTCAGTGATGTCACCACTGCTCTCTAGTTCTGGATAGGCTGCGTTCTCAGTGATGTCACCACTGCTCTTTAGTTCTGGATAGGCTGCATTCTCAGTGATGTCACCACTGCTCTCTAGTTCTGGATAGGCTGCGTTCTCAGTGATGTCTCCATCTCTCTCTAGTTCTGGATAGGCTGCGCTCTCAGTGATGTCACCATCTCTCTAGTTCTGGATAGGCTGTGTTCTCAGTGATGTCACCATCTCTCTCTAGTTCTGGATAGGCTGCGTTCTCAGTGATTTCACCACTGCTCTCTAGTTCTGGATAGGCTGCGTTCTCAGTGATGTCACCATCTCTCTCTAGTTCTGGATAGGCTGCGTTCTCAGTGATGTCACCATCTCTCTAGTTCTGGATAGGCTGTGTTCTCAGTGATGTCACTCTTGCTCTCTCGTTCTGGATAGGCTGCGTTCTCAGTGATGTCACCATCTCTTTCTAGTTCTGGATAGGCTGCGTTCTCAGTGATGTCACCATCTCTCTAGTTCTGGATAGGCTGTGTTCTCAGTGATGTCACCACTGCTCTCTAGTTCTGGATAGGCTGCGTTCTCAGTGATGTCACCATCTCTCTCTAGTTCTGGATAGGCTGCGTTCTCAGTGATGTCACGATCTCTCTAGTTCTGGATAGGCTGCGTTCTCAGTGATGTCACCACTTCTTTCTAGTTCTGGATAGGCTGCGTTCTCAGTGATGTCACCATCTCTCTCTAGTTCTGGATAGGATGCATTCTCAGTGATGTCACCATCTCTTTCTAGTTCTGGATAGGCTGCGTTCTCAGTGATGTCACCATCTCTCTAGTTCTGGATAGGCTGTGTTCTCAGTGATGTCACCACTGCTCTCTAGTTCTGGATAGGCTGCGTTCTCAGTGATGTCACCACTGCTCTTTAGTTCTGGATAGGCTGCATTCTCAGTGATGTCACCACTGCTCTCTAGTTCTGGATAGGCTGCGTTCTCAGTGATGTCTCCATCTCTCTCTAGTTCTGGATAGGCTGCGCTCTCAGTGATGTCACCATCTCTCTAGTTCTGGATAGGCTGCGTTCTCAGTGATGTCACCACTTCTTTCTAGTTCTGGATAGGCTGCGTTCTCAGTGATGTCACCATCTCTCTAGTTCTGGATAGGCTGTGTTCTCAGTGATGTCACCATCTCTCTCTAGTTCTGGATAGGATGCATTCTCAGTGATGTCACCATCTCTCTCTAGTTCTGGATAGGATGCATTCTCAGTGATGTCACCATCTCTCTCTAGTTCTGGATAGGCTGCGTTCTCAGTGATGTCACCATCTCTCTCTAGTTCTGGATAGGATGCATTCTCAGTGATGTCACCACTTCTTTCTAGTTCTGGATAGGCTGCGTTCTCAGTGATGTCACCACTGCTCTCTAGTTTTGGATAGGCTGTGTTCTCAGTGATGTCACCACTGCTCTCTAGTTTTGGATAGGCTGTGTTCTCAGTGATGTCACCATCTCTCTAGTTCTGGATAGGCTGCGTTCTCAGTGATGTCACCATCTCTCTAGTTCTGGATAGGCTGTGTTCTCAGTGATGTCACCATCTCTCTAGTTCTGGATAGGCTGCGTTCTCAGTGATGTCACCATCTCTCTAGTTCTGGATAGGCTGCGTTCTCAGTGATGTCACCATCTCTCTAGTTCTGGATAGGCTGTTTGGTTAATGGTTAGGCTACATTCCCAGTGATGGCACCTGCAGCGAGGTGAATGCGTAGGCCCCACTGGTCTATAGAACATCTTTACAGTATATTTCCAGTGTTATAGTCTCTGATTGCAGATTTGATTGTTTGTAAACTTATTGCATTTTTTTTTTTGTACTTTTCAGGGAACCAAGCACGATCACAGCGATGGCGACGACGAAGATTCTGGTTTGATTCAACCAGCGCAAGTGTTTGCTCCGAAAAGTTTGGTGCTAGTGTCCAGATTAGACTATCCGGAAATATTCAGGGTCAGTGTAACACAAACTTACAGTATTTACTTTGAAAATAAGCAGTGTTTGCAGTCATTGGTATTTTTGTCCTTGGCAGAAGAGCTTGCACTTTTAAGTACAGAGCTGCTTTTGCAATGACGATATCCTATAGTGCACCATCTTATCCTCCTGCTTTGTTACATTTTTCGTTATTTCTCTTGGCAGGCCTGCCTCGGGCTGATCTATACCGTTTATGTGGACAGTCTGAATGTGTCGCTGGAGAACCTGGTCGCAAACCTCGTAACCTGTATCATCCCCGCAGCCGGAGGATCGCAGGTAACAGCGCTCCACAGCAATCTTGTACTTGTGTTATTTCTCCACTAGGGGCACAGTCGCGTCTAACCTATACTTCACATACAGCACGTAGGGAAGCATCGTAGGGAAGCATCGTGCCGTGTGTGACCAGTAATGTGCCGCAGATGCTGGTTTTATAGAGACCGTATAAAGTTTTGTGTCCCATTCTCTCTGGTTTGATGTCTAAACGTAAAAAGATTTTATTGCTGTTGTGTAACATGGTGAAATGTCAGGTGTTTGATCATTGTGCATCGTGGGGTCCTGATCGGAGATGAGGTTACTGCTCCTTCATGAAGGTCGTATAATAGTCTGATAACCGCTAGATGGAAATAATCAGCAGGAGAGAGATTCACAGCTGCCACTCAAGAGTGAGAGACTGCTCACTGATGCTGCCGGTCAGAGAGAGGTAGTCAGCCCCCAGCTGCCGCTGGTAAAGAGAGAGACTGCCCCCAGCTGCCACTGGTCAAAAGAGAGAGAGTCTGCCCCCAGCTGCCACTGGTCAAAAGAGAGAGAGTCTGCCCCCAGCTGCCGCTGGTAAAGAGAGAGACTGCCCCCAGCTGCTTCTGGTATAGAGAGAGTCTGCCCCCAGCTGCTTCTGGTATAGAGAGAGTCTGCCCTCAGCTGCTTCTGGTATAGAGAGAGTCTGCCCCCAGCTGCTGCTGGTATAGAGAGAGTCTGCCTCCAGCTGCTTCTGGTATAGAGAGAGTCTGCCCCCAGCTGCTGCTGGTATAGAGAGAGTCTGCCCCCAGCTGCTTCTGGTATAGAGAGAGTCTGCCTCCAGCTGCTTCTGGTATAGAGAGAGTCTGCCTCCAGCTGCTTCTGGTATAGAGAGAGTCTGCCCCCAGCTGCTTCTGGTATAGAGAGAGTCTGCCCCCAGCTGCTTCTGGTATAGAGAGAGTCTGCCCCCAGCTGCTTCTGGTATAGAGAGAGTCTGCCCCCAGCTGCTGCTGGTATAGAGAGAGTCTGCCCCCAGCTGCTTCTGGTATAGAGAGAGTCTGCCCCCAGCTGCTTCTGGTATAGAGAGAGTCTGCCCCCAGCTGCTTCTGGTATAGAGAGAGTCTGCCCCCAGCTGCTTCTGGTATAGAGAGAGTCTGCCCCCAGCTGCTGCTGGTATAGAGAGAGTCTGCCCCCACCTGCTTCTGGTATAGAGAGAGTCAGCCTCCAGCTGCTTCTGGTATAGAGAGAGTCTGCCCCCAGCTGCTGCTGGTCATGAGAGAGAGTCTGCCCCCAGCTGCTTCTGGTATAGAGAGAGTCTGCCCCCAGCAGCTGCTGGTATAGAGAGAGTCTGCCCCCAGCTGCTTCTGGTATAGAGAGAGTCTGCCCCCACCTGCTTCTGGTATAGAGAGAGTCTGCCTCCAGCTGCTTCTGGTATAGAGAGAGTCTGCCCCCAGCTGCTTCTGGTATAGAGAGAGTCTGCCCCCAGCTGCTTCTGGTATAGAGAGAGTCTGCCCCCAGCTGCTTCTGGTATAGAGAGAGTCTGCCCCCAGCTGCTTCTGGTATAGAGAGAGTCTGCCCCCAGCTGCTTCTGGTATAGAGAGAGTCTGCCCCCAGCTGCTTCTGGTATAGAGAGAGTCTGCCCCCACCTGCTTCTGGTATAGAGAGAGTCTGCCCCCACCTGCTTCTGGTATAGAGAGAGACTGCCCCCAGCTGCTTCTGGTATAGAGAGAGTCTGCCCTCAGCTGCTTCTGGTATAGAGAGAGTCTGCCCCCAGCTGCTGCTGGTATAGAATCTACCCCAGCTGCTGGTATAGAGAGAGTCTGCCCCCAGCTGCTGCTGGTATAGAGAGAGTCTGCCCCCAGCTGCTGCTGGTATAGAGAGACTCTGCCTCCAGCTGCTGCTGGTATAGAGAGAGTCTGCCTCCTGCTGCTGCTGGTATAGAGAGAGTCTGCCCCCAGCTGCTGCTGGTCATGAGAGAGAGTCTGCCCCCAGCTGCTGCTGGTCATGAGAGAGAGTCTGCCCCCAGCTGCCACTGGTGAAAAGAAAGAGCGACTGCCCCCAGCTGCCACTGGTGAAAAGAAAGAGCGACTGCCCCCAGCTGCCACTAGGTGAAAAGAAAGAGCGACTGCCCCCATCTGCCACTGGTGAAAAGAAAGAGAGAGAGACTGCCCCCAGCTGCCACTGGTCAAAAGAGAGAGAGAGAGACTGTCCCCAGCTGCCACTAGTTGAAAGAGAGATAGCGACTGCCCCAGCTGCCACTGGTCGAGAGAGCGAGATAGCGACTGCCCCAGCTGCCACTGGTCGAGAGAGAGAGAGAGAGATAGTGACTGCCCCCAGCTGCCCACTGGTCGAGAGAGAGAGAGAGATAGTGACTGCCCCCAGCTGCCACTGGTCGAGAGAGAGAGAGAGAGATAGTGACTGCCCCCAGCTGCCACTGGTCGAGAGAGAGAGAGAGAGAGAGAGATAGTGACTGCCCCCAGCTGCCCACTGGTCGAGAGAGAGAGATAGTGACTGCCCCCAGCTGCCACTGGTCGAGAGAGAGAGATAGTGACTGCCCCCAGCTGCCCACTGGTCGAGAGAGAGAGAGAGAGAGATAGTGACTGCCCCCAGCTGCCACTGGTCGAGAGAGAGCGAGAGAGAGATAGTGACTGCCCCCAGCTGCCCACTGGTCGAGAGAGAGAGAGATAGTGACTGCCCCCAGCTGCCACTGGTCGAGAGAGAGCGAGAGAGAGATAGTGACTGCCCCCAGCTGCCACTGGTCGAGAGAGAGAGAGATAGTGACTGCCCCCAGCTGCCACTGGTCGAGAGAGAGAGAGATAGTGACTGCCCCCAGCTGCCACTGGTCGAGAGAGAGAGAGAGATAGTGACTGCCCCCAGCTGCCCACTGGTCGAGAGAGAGAGAGAGAAATAGTGACTGCCCTCAGCTGCCACTGGTCGAGAGAGAGCGATAGAGAGATAGTGACTGCCCCCAGCTGCCACTGGTCGAGAGAGAGAGAGATAGTGACTGCCCCCAGCTGCCACTGGTCGAGAGAGAGAGAGAGAGAGAGAGAGAGAGATAGTGACTGCCCCCAGCTGCCACTGGTCGAGAGAGAGAGAGAGATAGTGACTGCCCCCAGCTGCCACTGGTCGAGAGAGAGAGAGAGATAGTGACTGCCCCCAGCTGCCCACTGGTCGAGAGAGAGAGAGAGATAGAGACTGCCCCCAGCTGCCACTGGTCGAGAGAGAGAGAGATAGTGACTGCCCCCAGCTGCCCACTGGTCGAGAGAGAGAGAGAGATAGTGACTGCCCCCAGCTGCCACTGGTCGAGAGAGAGAGAGAGATAGTGACTGCCCCCAGCTGCCACTGGTCGAGAGAGAGAGAGATAGTGACTGCCCCCAGCTGCCACTGGTCGAGAGAGAGAGAGATAGTGACTGCCCACAGCTGCCACTGGTCGAGAGAGAGAGAGATAGTGACTGCCCCCAGCTGCCACTGGTCGAGAGAGAGAGATAGTGACTGCCCCCAGCTGCCACTGGTCGAGAGAGCGAGAGAGAGATAGTGACTGCCCCAGCTGCCACTGGTCGAGAGAGAGAGAGAGATAGTGACTGCCCCCAGCTGCCACTGGTCGAGAGAGAGAGAGAGAGAGATAGTGACTGCCCCCAGCTGCCACTGGTCGAGAGAGAGAGATAGTGACTGCCCCCAGCTGCCACTGGTCGAGAGAGAGAGAGAGATAGTGACTGCCCCCAGCTGCCACTGGTCGAGAGAGAGAGAGAGAGAGAGAGAGAGAGAGAGATAGTGACTGCCCCCAGCTGCCACTGGTTGAGAGAGAGAGAGAGAGATAGTGACTGCCCCCAGCTGCCACTGTTCGAGAGAGATAGTGACTGCCCCCAGCTGCCCACTGGTCGAGAGAGAGAGAGAGATAGTGACTGCCCCCAGCTGCCACTGGTCGAGAGAGAGCGAGAGAGAGATAGTGACTGCCCCCAGCTGCCCACTGGTCGAGAGAGAGAGAGATAGTGACTGCCCCCAGCTGCCACTGGTCGAGAGAGAGCGAGAGAGAGATAGTGACTGCCCCCAGCTGCCACTGGTCGAGAGAGAGAGATAGTGACTGCCCCCAGCTGCCACTGCTCGAGAGAGAGAGAGAGAGAGATAGCGGCTGCCACTGGTCGAGAGATAGCGACTACCCCCAGCTGCCACTAGGTGAAAAGAAAGAGCGACTGCCCCCATCTGCCACTGGTGAAAAGAAAGAGAGAGAGACTGCCCCCAGCTGCCACTGGTCAAAAGAGAGAGAGAGACTGTCCCCAGCTGCCACTGGTTGAGAGAGAGATAGCGACTGCCCCAGCTGCCACTGGTCGAGAGAGCGAGATAGCGACTGCCCCCAGCTGCCACTGGTCGAGAGAGAGAGAAATAGTGACTGCCCTCAGCTGCCACTGGTCGAGAGAGAGCGAGAGAGATAGTGACTGCCCCCAGCTGCCACTGGTCGAGAGAGAGAGAGAGATAGTGACTGCCCCCAGCTGCCACTGGTCAAGAGAGAGAGAGAGAGAGATAGATAGTGACTGCCCCCAGCTGCCACTGGTCGAGAGAGAGAGAGAGATAGTGACTGCCCCCAGCTGCCACTGGTCGAGAGAGAGAGAGATAGTGACTGCCCCCAGCTGCCACTAGTCGAGAGAGAGAGAGAGATAGTGACTGCCCCCAGCTGCCCACTGGTCGAGAGAGAGAGAGAGATAGTGACTGCCCCCAGCTGCCCACTGGTCGAGAGAGAAAGAGAGATAGTGACTGCCCCCAGCTGCCACTGGTCGAGAGAGAGAGCGAGAGAGAGATAGTGACTGCCCCCAGCTGCCCACTGGTCGAGAGAGAGAGAAATAGTGACTGCCCTCAGCTGCCACTGGTCGAGAGAGAGCGAGAGAGAGATAGTGACTGCCCCCAGCTGCCACTGGTCGAGAGAGAGATAGTGACTGCCCCCAGCTGCCCACTGGTCGAGAGAGAGAGAGAAATAGTGACTGCCCCCAGCTGCCCACTGGTCGAGAGAGAGAGAGAAATAGTGACTGCCCCCAGCTGCCACTGGTCGAGAGAGAGAGAGATAGTGACTGCCCCCAGCTGCCACTGGTCGAGAGAGAGAGAGATAGTGACTGCCCCCAGCTGCCACTGGTCGAGAGAGAGAGAGAGATAGTGACTGCCCCCAGCTGCCACTGGTCGAGAGAGAGAGAGAGATAGTGACTGCCCCCAGCTGCCACTGGTCGAGAGAGAGAGAGATAGTGACTGCCCCCAGCTGCCACTGGTCGAGAGAGAGAGAGATAGTGACTGCCCCCAGCTGCCACTGGTCGAGAGAGAGAGAGAGATAGTGACTGCCCCCAGCTGCCACTGGTCGAGAGAGAGAGAGAGAGAGATAGTGACTGCCCCCAGCTGCCACTGGTCGAGAGAGAGAGAGATAGTGACTGCCCCCAGCTGCCACTGGTCGAGAGAGAGAGAGAGATAGTGACTGCCCCCAGCTGCCACTGGTCGAGAGAGAGAGAGATAGTGACTGCCCCCAGCTGCCACTGGTCGAGAGAGAGAGAGAGATAGTGACTGCCCCCAGCTGCCACTGGTCGAGAGAGAAAGAGAGATAGTGACTGCCCCCAGCTGCCCACTGGTCGAGAGAGAGAGAGAGAGATAGTGACTGCCCCCAGCTGCCACTGGTCGAGAGAGAGAGAGAGAGAGAGATAGTGACTGCCCCCAGCTGCCACTGGTCGAGAGAGAGAGAGAGATAGTGACTGCCCCCAGCTGCCCACTGGTCGAGAGAGAGCGAGAGAGAGATAGTGACTGCCCCCAGCTGCCCACTGGTCGAGAGAGAGAGATAGTGACTGCCCCCAGCTGCCACTGGTCGAGAGAGAGAGAGAGATAGTGACTGCCCCCAGCTGCCACTGGTCGAGAGAGATAGTGACTGCCCCCAGCTGCCACTGGTCGAGAGAGATAGTGACTGCCCCCAGCTGCCACTGGTCGAGAGAGAGAGAGAGAGAGAGAGATAGTGACTGCCCCCAGCTGCCACTGGTCGAGAGAGAGAGAGATAGTGACTGCCCCCAGCTGCCACTGGTCGAGAGAGAGAGAGAGATAGTGACTGCCCCCAGCTGCCACTGGTCGAGAGAGATAGCGACTACCCCCAGCTGCCACTGGTCAAGAGGGAGCATAAATACCCTATGGCTTTTACTGGGCAGAGACGTGAATGCACCGCCCCATGGCTGCGTGTCAGAGAGAGCTGCTTGTTCCTTGTTCCTGACATTGCTGGTTATTTTTTGGCAGCCCTTTATTTTCCTTTTTGGGTGGAATTATAGGGCACGGACAGTCTGGGGATTCATTATAGAAGGAGCAGCCCCCTGGGGGGGACAGGTGAGGATGCTGAGCGCAGATCGCCCCTCTCGGGGGTCACCCCCGGCTCCATCTTCCTGCGCTCTATGTGTAGACTGGACACATGATTGGTGCTGATCCGGCCAGTCCTGGGCTTCACCCCATAAAAATGTACACCTCTGCCTGGTCTTCACTCTTCTTAAAGGGAACCTGAGGGCAGAACTCCGCTCGTAGGTGACCTTTGCCCTTTTGGTCCTCTTTATGTATTGTGCCTATATAGCAGTATTATTAGTGACACCGGTGTGGACATTGCCCGTTTACTTATAGCCATTCGTTCAGATGTTTTTCTTTTTACCCTTTTCCACTTTTATGGGATGGATGTTACGGGAATCGTCCCCACAGCAAATGCTGGCATGACAGTCACTTTTGTCTTTTTCTCCTTTACAGAAACTGTTCTCGTTGGGAGCGGGAGACCGGCAGCTGATTCAGACGCCCCTGTATGACAGCCTGCCAGTGACGGGCACCAGCGTGGCGCTGCTCTTTCAGCAACTAGGTAAGGACACAACCCCGCTATGTGACTAGGAAGACTAGTCCAAGAGGCAAGTCCCTGGTGGCTTCACTCTATACACACGTAGGGAGAAAGCTTAAGGAGTAAAGCGTGGAGAAGTGACCAAGTCACATCGGCCGCGGACGACTTCTACAAGTATGAAATACCGCAGCGTTTCAGAGTAAAACACGCATGGGTGCAGTAATGCCGTCGGTGTCCGATTTTATATGGCTCATATATATTTTATATAGTGCTAACATATTCTACAGCGCTTTACATACATCAGCAGCACTGTCCCCATTGGGGCTCACAATCTAAATTTCCTATTAGTATATGTCTTTGGGGTGTGGGAGGAAGCCAGAGAACCCGGAGGAAACCCACGCAAACACAGGGAGAACATACAAACTCCTTGCAGATGTTGTCCCTGGTGGGATTTGAACTCTGGACCCCTGCACTGCTAACCACTGAGACACCGTGCCTCTCTACTACTCCACATCCATTGGGCAAGGTCCAAAAAGCAAGCAAGATGCAAGTCATTAAATTCAGGGGTTTTTTTTGGATGCAAATGACATCATAAGGCTATGTGCACATGGTGTCATCCAGACACCGGTGGTGGTCGTTTTTCCAAGACTGATCCATCGGTGGTTGCTCCAAGCTGCCCGAAGAATGAACATGCTACTTCTTTTAAGCACTCCATGGTTTTCAGACTCTGAAATGGTTAAAGGGAACCTGTCAAATGCAATATGCACCTAGAACCACGAGCAGTTCTGGGTGCATATTGCTAATCTCTGCCTAACGATCCCTGTATTTAGTAGGGTAGATAAAGAGATCTTTAGAAAAAGTATTTCTAAAGATCCTTTATGATATGCTAATGAGCTCGGGGACTAGTCCCAAGGAGCGTTACTTCCCTTCACTAGTCCGCCCTCTAAGCATATAAGCACACCCACAGGGGCGTGCTACCATGATATTCAATACCCATTGCCCAGAGTCATTGGCCATGATGTGTACCTTTGTCCGTTGTCACCGGTTTAGGCTCAGTGCGCATGATCAGAATGTCTGTCATGCACACTATGAAGCCGAGTGTACGTGTCCCAGCTTCAGAGAGGCCTCGTGAGCAGGAGTGGAAGTGCCGGGAACTTCTGACCCTAAACCCGACGTCTGAAGCGGTAACAACGGACACAGGTATGCACGTCACTGCCGATGATGCTGGGCAATGGGTATTGGGTAGCATGTTAGCACGTCCCTGTGGGCGTACTACCAAGCTAAGAGGGCGGACTAGTTGTGGAGCTATTATACCTTTGTGACTAGTCCCTGCCCTCATTAGCATATCATAAAGGATTTTTAGAAATACTTTTTCTAAAGATCTCTTTATCTATGCTAGTGTATACAGGGATGGTTAGGCAGGGATTAGCAATATGCGCCCTGAACTGCTCGTGGTTCTGGGTGCATATTGCACCTGAGCGGATCCCTTTAAAAGTGGTGACATAGGACGGAACATGCGCACAATGTTGTTTTGAAATGATCATTTTATGGGGCACTTTTCTGGCCCTTCTTCAGGAGATTTTTCATTATTCCTCATTATGAGACCATGCACCATGAAGATGGGGGGGGGGTGTAAAGTAAGGTTATGTGCACATACCCATAGAGTGGGTATGTGCACATAACCTTACTTTGCACAATTGGCTTTATACCCCCCCTTCATGGTGCATGGTCCCATATTGAGGAAGACGCTCCTGCAGGAACCCGGCCACATGGTCGAGTGCTGTCAATAATTGGGCAGGAGCGCTATATCCCTTGATGACGTCTGCTCTAGTAAATCTGTAGACCCTTTATATAATACATGGTGGCATCCAGTCCTATTTGTAGCATCTCTCCCCTCCGGCTAATAGAAGGAGATCCAATTGGACCATGTGATAAGTGGGGATCCAGCCTCTGCACCCCCCATCAGGCAGGAGAGTGTTATCTTGGTAATAAGACATCATTGTCTATCTTTAGGAGGAGTCTGATAGATGCCAGGGGCCACCGGGTGCCATAAGTCATCAATATAGCGATCAGTATTACCGGCAGTACTAATGGATTTCCTGGTAACGGCATTATTAATCTCTGCTGACATCTTATTCCATCATCATTGTCTTCTGCTCATAAAGTTGATTAAAATTTTGACTTTACGACTGTCTGATCCGCCATCATCGAGCCCGGAGCGCTCCCTTTACTGTTATTATCCGGGCCATAAATCCCGTATAAATCTCATTACAGGGCCGCCGGAGTTGTGTGTGTCCGGGCCGTGATTTACTGGCATTCCTGGGGGGGCTGAATCTTATATTACATAGCAATATGTGTGTCTGGTGCAGGTGATGGGGGCTTCCAGTAAGCGCAGGCACTAGGAGGTGGGGGGTCGTGTTTACCAGGGTTGCACAATCCCCCTTTCTGCATTGCGGGGGCTCGTCTCTACGGCACATGCTTGATTTGTGCGTCTTGCTCTCCACGTCTCGGGATACTTACAGACAATCTCTTTATCATGTAATAATATAATACTCTCTGTGCCTGGGACACCGTCGCTCCGTCGCAGGCATTACTGTACTAAATCAGGAAAATCACCAGATTGTCCTCAACGGGTCCAGAGTCTGAGCCGCTGAGCACTGGTTTCCGGGAAATCGGACGGAGAAATATGGAAAATCCTTAAATCCTTGGGCATATTATGTGCGTCCGGCTGCTAAAATTAGTGTTCAGCAATAAACCCAAAATATAAAATCCACTCTAAATATACAGAGGTCCATGTCCTGCAAAATGCCGAAAAACGCTTTCCAGCCATTTCTCGGAAAGCAGAGTATGCACGGTGGCTCAGTGGTTAGCACTGCAGTCTTGCAGCGCTGGGGTCCTGGGTTCAAATCCCACCAAGGACACCATCTACAAGGAGTTTGTATGTATGTATGTATGTATGTATGTATGTATGTATGTCCGTGTTTGCGTGGGTTTCCTCCTGGTTCTCCGGTTTCCTCTCACACTCCAAAAACATACAGATAGGGACTCTAGATTGTGAGCCTCAATGGGGACAGTATTGCCAATGTATGTAAAGCGCTGTGGAATTAATAGCGCTATATAAATGAATAAAATTATTATTATTATTATTATGTTCCAGGCAACCATCTATTCTTATCTCAACTGCAATGTATCACTCCAACCATCCCTGGAGCCAAGAATCGCATCACTCTCATCATCCTTCTCCTGCGCCCAGGAGCTTATAATCCGTGTCTAAAACATAATGCATAACGTTAATCATCCTTATCCACCTTTGGAGACCACTTTCTTCCCTTTTTTTTTTAAAAAAAAAAATTGTCATTGGATGCCATTATATATATTGCCGCTGTAGAATGAGTTAACTGAGAATCCATCAGTGAGCTCATTCTAAAGTTTGATAGGAGAGTAACTTTTTTTCCTCTTTTTTTTTTTTTTTCTGAGCTCCTCTCAACTGATTTATGACCACGGATCACATCAAATTCGATTTTTGCAGGAAGCAATGGGCCTGTGGAAGCCAAACGCGGCAAAACCTTTTAATGAAACTTAATTGCCTAAATGATTTTTAACCCAAAATACGTATATTTATGTATTGATGATAAAGACAAACTTCCCAAAGATGGACGACCTCATAACACACACAATCTACCCCTACTTTTTATCTCGCACAATCACTAATCACTCCCATCATCCGTCACTAATATATTCTGACTAGTAAACCATATCACAAAAAAATGTGAAAAACTGTCCATCTTTGTATTTTTCTTCTCTGATGGGTATTAGACCCTATCTGCCTCCGCTTATACCGCCGTCACATGATTACAGGCGCCGTGCCGAATTTTATAGCACGTAGAGATCTTAGGTGAGGAATTAATCCATTAATTGTGTGAAGACGGCGCGTTCCTGCTCCGGTAACTGCTTAATCAGATGTGCAGTCTTCTCCGTCCTCGTCTTCTGCATCACTTTGCCGCTCTTCACGCTGCGGAGCTGATATGGCTCCGGCAGAGTCGTGGCTGCAACAAGGGTTGGTTTAATTTAGAAAAGAATAAAAGGTTACAAGGCCACAATGACTGGGCAGCGAGGCACGAGGGGGCGGCCGGGCTCATTAACCTCATAAAACTTTCTATCTTAATCCATTAAATCATGTGCTGTGACTGTGATTGTGTGATAAGCTGCACGTTCACGTCCTGTCTGGTTATTTTGGCAAATTTGCAGCACTACATCTCCATATCGCTGGGTAAGTCCACATCACATGTTCAGGAAGTGAGCAAATTCTTATAGTGCACGGCGCTGGAGATATCTCCTATACTTAGTCACATCCAAAGCGGTATCCTCTCTGCCGAGCCTGACAAAACTGCATGTGCTCTAAATGGGGAGAGTATGCTGCTGTGGACTTCACTGTCAGCTGCTGGGGTCCCCTTTCCACCAGTGGTCGGCTCCCCTTTCCTCCCGGGGTCGGCTCGCCTTTCCGCCCGGGGTCGGCTCCCCTTTCCGCCCGGGGTCGGCTCCCCTTTCCGCCCGGGGTCGGCTCTCCTTTGCGCCCGGGGTCGGCTCTCCTTTGCGCCCGGGGTCGGCTCTCCTTTGCGCCCGGGGTCGGCTCTCCTTTGCGCCCGGGGTCGGCTCCCCTTTGCGCCCGGGGTCGGCTCCCCTTTGCGCCCGGGGTCGGCTCCCCTTTGCGCCCGGGGCCGGCTCCCCTTTGCGCCCGGGGCCGGCTTCCCTTTGCGCCCGGGGCCGGCTCCCCTTTGCGCCCGGGGCCGGCTCCCCTTTGCGCCCGGGGCCGGCTCCCCTTTGCGCCCGGGGCCGGCTCCCCTTTGCGCCCGGGGCCGGCTCCCCTTTGCGCCCGGGGCCGGCTCCCCTTTGCGCCCGGGGCCGGCTCCCCTTTGCGCCCGGGGCCGGCTCCCCTTTGCGCCCGGGGCCGGCTCCCCTTTGCGCCCGGGGCCGGCTCCCCTTTGCGCCCGGGGCCGGCTCCCCTTTGCGCCCGGGGCCGGCTCCCCTTTGCGCCCGGGGCCGGCTCCCCTTTGCGCCCGGGGCCGGCTCCCCTTTGCGCCCGGGGCCGGCTCCCCTTTGCGCCCGGGGCCGGCTCCCCTTTGCGCCCGGGGCCGGCTCCCCTTTGCGCCCGCGGCCGGCTCCCCTTTGCGCCCGGGGCCGGCTCCCCTTTACGCCCGCGGCCGGCTCCCCTTTACGCCCGCGGCCGGCTCCCCTTTCCGCCCGGGGCCGGCTCCTCTTTCCGCCCGGGGCCGGCTCCCCTTTCCACTTCTGATCTCACTTTCTGTTCCCTTGGATCCCCATAGTACCCAAGCATGAGCTGTGGAATGCCTGATTGTAATGGAGCATGCATGGTCAGCGCTGCATTCACTGTCTGGATGGCTGCTGTAGATATCCGAGGCTTTCTCACACAGTCCATGCACCAGTGACACTTTGCACAGTGACTGCTCCATGCCAGTGCGGCAGTTCAGAGCCCGGTTCCCAGGATCCGTGGGGGTCCCAGCGGTCGGACCCTTACTGAATATTGTTGAAAATGCCAAGCAGTTTTGTTTTCTTTACTTAAACTGATACTCTGTAACAAATGATTGGCACAATAGTTTTGTTTCGCTTATACAAGGATTGTCTAGACTGATACATTGTGACAAACCCTCAGCTATAAAAATCTTAAATTCTTTACGGGAGTTCACCCTCCGCATATAAACCATATTCTTCCAGTTTACGGGCAAGAAGCGGAGATCATGAATATAGGGAACAATTAAACCTAAATGCAATGAAACTTTTCAGAGCTCCTCGTTATACAACGATTAGGTTTATTTACAGGGGATGTGGAGTAAACGTCGCCCAGACTGAGTGCAGCGAGCGTGTCCACTCCCAGTAAACAAGCAGGAATCCCGGTCACGGAGTGTTACATAATCACAGCCCTGCGCCTAGAAAGCAGCTCGGCTCCA
This sequence comes from Anomaloglossus baeobatrachus, assembly GCF_048569485.1. Lineage (NCBI taxonomy): Eukaryota > Metazoa > Chordata > Amphibia > Anura > Aromobatidae > Anomaloglossus > Anomaloglossus baeobatrachus. The sequence goes on from NC_134362.1 coordinate 35,022,350, forward strand.
CGCCGCATGGAAAAGTACAGTGCGGACGTGCCTCGTACATGGCATACAGTACATACTGGACCCTAATGAGGGACGGGTCAGTGCACAGGCACAATGGCTGCATACAGTGAGGAAGTGAAGGCTGTGGTCACCCGCTCCGCCGGCTGATCCCTATTCATTGGCCGCCGTCACCTGACATAGACTTTCATTATTTTACCACAATGAAGAACACGAGAACAATAAACCGAACCAGCATGAAATATGTGGGAAGTTTAAAGGAGCATTGATATTAGTTTGTCCTTCAGAGCTGCATTCAAAATTCTGTTCAGTACGAGTGTAGTTCGTTGAAGCCATTTCTTGCATCGCCTTTATTGGTCCTGCTCCCCAACAAGCAAGTGTCTGCACTTCCCTAAAATGTGAGGATCTGCACTCCAAGCTCCTAAAAGAGCATCAATAGAAGTTTGTCCTTCAGAGCTGCATTCAAAATTCTGTTTAGTACGAGTGTAAATTTGTTGAAGCCTTTCCTTACATCGCCTTTATTGGTCCTGAACCCCAACATACAAGTGTCTGTACTTCCCCAAGATGTGAGGATCTGCACCCCAATTTCCTAAAAGAGCATCGATATAAGTTTGTCCTTCAGAGCTGCATTCAAAATTCTGTTTAGTACGAGTGTAGTTCTGTGAAGCCATTTCTTACATCGCCTTTATTGGTCCTGCATCCCAACAAACTTGTGTCTGTACTTTTCCAAGATTTGAAGTTCTGCACCCCAAGCTCTGAGATTCATCTCCCTGCACTTTGCACCCCTGCGAGGGTCTTCACCCCATGGTGTCATCTTTGTACCCCCCAAATGTGAAGTTCACCACTCCGAGATGTGGTGAATCGCACTTCGGGGTGCAGGAGAAAACGAGAGCTGCTCAAAATGTTTCCTCTTGACAGAGAAGTGGTAGAATTGTGAGTTCAGCTCTGGATGTGATGATCAGTCGCAGGTATTTACCAGGTTACATTATATCACTCCCATCAGATTACAGAACACATGGACGGCTGAAATGTGCCGTGCACTCGCAGGAATGCGGCGAGATGCTCCAAAGACATTGTTTCCCCTGCGTCCTGATTACTTTTTAATCGCACTCATATGGCGGCGCGGTGCAGATTATTGGTTAGTAATGAAGTCCGTACTCTGCGAGCCCTCGGGGGCCTGGCCGCCGTACACAGCACGTTTCATGATGTCAGTGATGGCCTCTTTTCTGAAGTGGCTCCATGCGAGAGGCAGCAGGACGGTTCAGGCTTCAGATGTGTGACTTGCGGCCCGCGCCAGCGTCCATCACCGCTTCTTGACGATAATGCAAAAAGTTTTTAACGCTCTTCATTTTTAAGTGAAACCTTCTGCGCGGCGGTGTCTGTGCTGCCTCAACCCAGTCTGCAGACGGCTGATACAATTATATATGGTGCCAACATGTTATGCTGCGCTGTACATACTGCATTACTCCTATAGTGTGTCACCCCAGAGGCTTACAGTCTAAAATCCTCACCAATAATGTATCACTCCTATCATCCCTGTCCCGGGGGGGGGGGGGGGGGCTGTGGGGCTAATCATCTAATATTACCAACAACCTTTTTTCCACAATCTAATCTCACTTCACCCATCCTGTGACTCCCATCATCCCTGTCCCCAAGAGCTCACAATCTACTCTCATCGCTCAGTCTGTGACTCCCATCATCCCTGTCCCCAAGAGCTCACAATCTACTCTTATCGCTCAGTTTGTGACTCCTATCATCCCTGTCCGCGGGGCTAGTTATCTAATATTACCAACAACCTTATTTCCCCACAATCTACTCTCATTTCACTCAGTCTGTGACTCCCATCATCGCGGTCCCCAAGAGCTCACAATCTACTCTCATTTCACTGTCTGTGACTCCCATCATCCTTGTCCCCAAGAGCTCACAATCTACTCTCATTTCACTGTCGGTGACTCCCATCATCCCTGTCCCCAAGAGCTCACAATCTACTCTCATTTCACTCTCGGTGACTCCCATCATCCCTGTCCCCAAGAGCTCACAATCTACTCTCATTTCACTGTCGGTGACTCCCATCATCCCTGTCCCCAAGAGCTCACAATCTACTCTCATTTCACTGTCTGTGACTTCCATCATCCTTGTCCCCAAGAGCTCACAATCTACTCTCATTTCACTGTCGGTGACTCCCATCATCCCTGTCCCCAAGAGCTCACAATCTACTCTCATTTCACTGTCTGTGACTTCCATCATCCTTGTCCCCAAGAGCTCACAATCTACTCTCATTTCACTGTCTGTGACTCCCATCATCCTTGTCCCCAAGAGCTCACAATCTACTCTCATTTCACTGTCGGTGACTCCCATCATCCCTGTCCCCAAGAGCTCACAATCTATTCTCATTTCACTCTCGGTGACTCCCATCATCCCTGTCCCCAAGAGCTCACAATCTACTCTCATTTCACTGTCGGTGACTCCCATCATCCCTGTCCCCAAGAGCTCACAATCTACTCTCATTTCACTGTCTGTGACTTCCATCATCCTTGTCCCCAAGAGCTCACAATCTACTCTCATTTCACTGTCGGTGACTCCCATCATCCCTGTCCCCAAGAGCTCACAATCTACTCTCATTTCACTGTCTGTGACTTCCATCATCCTTGTCCCCAAGAGCTCACAATCTACTGTCATTTCACTGTCTGTGACTTCCATCATCCTTGTCCTCAAGAGCTCACAATCTACTCTCCTTTCACTGTCGGTGACTTCCATCATCCTTGTCCCCAAGAGCTCACAATCTACTCTCATTTCACTGTCGGTGACTCCCATCATCCCTGTCCCCAAGAGCTCACAATCTACTCTCATTTCACTGTCTGTGACTTCCATCATCCTTGTCCCCAAGAGCTCACAATCTACTGTCATTTCACTGTCGGTGACTTCCATCATCCTTGTCCCCAAGAGCTCACAATCTACTCTCATTTCACTGTCTGTGACTTCCATCATCCTTGTCCCCAAGAGCTCACAATCTACTCTCATTTCACTGTCGGTGACTTCCATCATCCCTGTCCCCAAGAGCTCACAATCTACTCTCATTTCACTGTCTGTGACTTCCATCATCCTTGTCCCCAAGAGCTCACAATCTACTCTCATTTCACTGTCGGTGACTTCCATCATCCCTGTCCCCAAGAGCTCACAATCTACTCTCATTTCACTGTCGGTGACTCCCATCATCCTTGTCCCCAAGAGCTCGCAATCTGTCATCACTCAGTCTGTAAATCCCATCATCCCTGTCCCCAAGAGCTCACAATCTAATCTTATGTCACGGTCAGTGACTCCCATCATCCCTGTCCCCAAGAGCTCACAATCTCATCTCACTAATGATCACAATCATTTATTATGATTTTCCAATGTGCCCATAAAAAACATTATCCAGAAAAACTAAAAAGGCATGTTGGCGACCCTGCCGTCCTTCCCTATAGCCGTATAGCATTCTCAGGCTGATCTCGCCCCGGTTGTTGCCGCATGTCACACTTTATGGCAGTTTTCAGCATTTTCCGCTCTCCGGGAGGTGTCGCCATAGGTCAGACCTGCAGATAGTTCAGCGCTCGATGTCAGACTTCTGCCAGAAATTCCTTTCCAGGCAAATTATGCTTTAATGATAATGTATGATGTCCAGGCGGCACGTTCTTACACAGGGAGGGAAGCGTCCGGGCAGATGATGGGACAGGGATCTGTACTAGGCCTTATGGGGAATGTGGAATTATAGCAGCTAACTAAAGATGCAGAGCCGCGTCTGTGCTCCATCTGCATCAGGAAAGCGGAGCGAGAAGAATTGTGACTTCCAATACAATAGTGGCAAAAAGCATTCCTAGAAGTCATGAATCCACCGCAGAGCAAGAACAATAATTAGGGTACGTCCACCACTGTGCATAGACAATAATCCGGGTACATCCACTGCTGTGCATAGACAGTAATCAGGGTATGTGCACTGCTGCGCATAGACAGTAATCCAGGTACGTCCACCACTGTGCATAGACTATAATACGGGTACATCCACTGCTGTCCATAGACAGGGTATGTCCACTACTGCGCATAGACAGTAATCCTGGTTCGTTCACCACTGTACATGGATATTGATCGGGGTATGTCCACCACTGTGCATAGACAGTATTCGGGGTACATCCACCACTGTGCATACACTGTAATCAGGGTATGTCCACCCCTGTGCATGGACAGTAAGCAGGGTACATCCACCATTGTGCAATAGACAGTAGTTGGGGTACGTCCTCCGTTGTGAATCTGCAATAATCAGGATAAGTCCACTGCTGTGCATAGACAGTAATTGGAGTAAGTCCATTGCTGTGAGTCCGCAGTAATCTGGGTAAGTCCTCCGTTGTGAGTCTGCAGTAATCAGGATACGTTCACCGCTGTGCATAGATAGTAATCGGAGTCAGTCCACTGCTATGAATCTGCATTAATAGGGGTAGGTCCACAGCTGTGCAGACACAATATTCGGGGTCCATCCACTGCAGTATGAATACGTAATAATCGGTGCAAGTCCACTGCTGTGATTCTGCAGTATTTGGGTTAAGTTTACCTCTACATTTTTATAAAATCTGCCGTGTCATGTTTTTTCCTTGCAGATGGCGTCCTCAGCGTGTGGGTGACAGATGCCTGCTGTTGTGTTGCGCTGTAAATTTTTCCCAAATCTATAGTTAAAATCTGCAGAGATTCCATCCTGTGTATTCCTGGTCCATTAGAGCTGTAGTTTGCACTCATGGAGGAGGATACTGGTCACCGGCGTCCATGTCAGCAAGTCCTGCAGTCTCTACGCCTCCATAGGGCATCCGACTGGACGTCGCTGGCTCACATTTCACTAATGTTGGGGACATTTTCTCATTTCACATGATATTGACTGATCTTTGGTACAACGCTGACCTCAGTACAAAAGTAATTCCCTCTCTTAAGAATGAAGACCAAATTCTCATCTTCTGAAGAACGATGCTCTGCTTCGCAGCAGGCTGGAAACCGAGCTGCCTCTCTCTGTGTGCATGAAACGCTGACATCTAGTGGCCAGAAATAATGAAGTTGTATAGCGATAATCACAATCTCCACTTGTGTTTTTATTTAGTTTTATTACATTTGTATAACATGATTGTAATTCCATCCCTTGCGCTGTATTTTTCACACCTGACCCAGTCCTCTCTGCTCCCCTAGTGTAATAGTTAGCCAGGGTGAGTGTCAGGAGGGTTGTGTGGCACAGGTCAGGACGGTAACGTTCATTGTTTTTGTTTTTTTTTTTTAGTAATTATCCCCTTTTTTTTTTTGCGGCCTCCTGCCGTGAGCCCTCTCCTTAAAGCCGCAGTGTTTACATATTTATAGTAAATTTATTTACAGTAATTCCCTTCTCTCCTCTATTATCATCGGTTTCGTTGATCCCACTGATATCAGCCGTTTCGGTCACATTTTCTCTAATGGGGATTTTACTCGTTCCATTGCCCTTGAATGGAGAGGTAGGACCCCCAGCGATCACACGATTTCTTACCTTTCCAATGGAGCCAAACTTACAACAGCCGGGGCGGAATTCCAACTGCTACAATTTTGATACATTGTTTAAACAAACAGTTTGAATTCTTTTCTGAAGTTACAGAACGTTCCGTTACTTCACTTCCATCTCTTTGCGGTGTTTTCTACTTTCAGTAGTCACCGGACTGACCGGCCACACCTGCCATAAATGTGTCAGCCTCCTATATGGCGAGAGGTTAATAGTCGCAATGTAAATACATCCCTGTACTAATTGCTTTTCTAACTGCTCTCATAAATGACGCTTCATGTGAAAATTCAGCCCCCAGCGCACCTTGTCCCGCAGTCACCCCAACACACGGAGCAAATCTCCCTCTACTGCACATGTCCGCCCTCGTTTCCATGCCTTTGTAACATGGACATTAGGTTCTAAAAGGAATTGGGCAGCTTTATCAAGAAGTTTAGAAATTCACCAAATGTAAAAATTGTCATTATTTTATTATTATTATTATTATTATTATTAGTATTAATAATAATATATTGTTAAATTATTATATTATATAATTATTAATGATATAAAAATAGTGATAAAAATGATAATATACCATAATAAAAATGAGAAAATAATTAAAAATATATTAATAATACATAAAAATATTAATATAAAATAATGATAATAAAAATTATGGTATAATATATTAGTTTCATTTTTATTCTGTCATACCGTTTATTAATTATACTTTATTATTTTTATATTTGTATAATTTTTTATGTATTTTTATAATTCATCATTATTTTTTATTATTGATCATACATGATTAAAATAATATAAAAATAATGATAAAAATAATGAAAAATATATTAATACATAAAAATATTAATATAAAATAATGATAATAAAAATTATAGTATAACAATAATAATATATTATAATTGTTTCATTTTTATTCTGTTATACTATTATTTATACTTTATTATTTTTATATTATCATTTTTTATGTATTTTTATAATTAATCATCATTATTTTTATTATTGATCACACATGATTAAAATAATATAAAAATAATGATAAAAATAATGAAAAATATATTAATAAAAATATTGATATAAAAGAATAATAAAAATTATAGTATAACAATAATATTATAATTGTTTCATTTTTATTCTGTTATACTAGTATTAATTATACTTATTTTTATATTATTTTTATCATTTTTTATGTATTTTTATTAATCATCATTATTTTTATTATTGATCATACATGATTAAAATAATATAAAAATAATGATAAAAATAATGAAAAATATATTAATACATAAAAATATTAATATAAAATAATGATAATAAAAATTATAGTATAACATTAATAATATATTACCGGTATAATTGTTTCATTTTTATTCTGTTATACTGTTATTAATTATACTTTATTATTATTTTTATCATTTTTTATGTATTTTTAGTATTAATCATCATTATTTTAATTATTGATCATACATGATTAAAATATAAACATAATGATAAAAATAATGAAAAATATAATAATATTATTACAAAAAATATTAATATAAAATAATGATAATAAAAATGACTATACCATAATAAAAATTAATGATAAAAAATAACGAAAAATATTTATATGAAATAATAATAAAAATGATAGTATAATAATATATTATAATTCTCATTTTTATTATGTTATACTATTATTAATTATCATTTTTTATTATTTTTATCTTATGTATTATTATTTTATTATTAATAATCTTTTTTATTAATACATTATTAAAATATTAATATAAAAATAAGGGAAAAGATAAATATAATACGAATATTAATATGAAATAATGATAAAAATGATAATATAACAATATTTTTTATCATTATTTATATTATGTTATACTATTATCATTTTTACCATTATTTTTATTTTATCATTTTTATGTATTTTATTATTCTTATTCTTCTTCTTCTTCTTCTTCTTATTATTATTATTATTATTATTATTATTATTATTATTATTATTATTATTATTATTATATGAAATCTTCACAACCTATGAGTAAAGTTTGTGACATTTACTGGTGTAAAGCTTAAAGGGGTTGTCCACTACTTTTACACTGATGTCTTAATCTTAGGATAGGTCATCAATGTCTGATTGGCCAGGGTCCAACACTGGTAGCCCCACCGATCAGCTGTTTCTGGTGCCACCGCAGGCAGCCGGAAATGCTCAGTCCCGGAGCTGCTCCGTCTTCTGATAGCGGCTGAGTACTGCAGGGGGGGGGGGGGGTTACCGGGTGTCAGACCCCGGCCTCTCAGACTTTGATGACCTATCCCAAGTAGTGGATAACATCTTTAATAAATCTGTGTAAAATATATTGGTCACACTGCCTCTAGTACACCACAGGCATTTTTTCAATATTTAGCAAGCATGGTGCAGAAATGGAAAACTTTTTGCAAATTGCAACTTTGCACCCATTTTTTTTTTTTTACTTTTGGGAAGCACTATGCTAAAATAAAAAGTTTGCACAAATTGTGAATTAATAAGTGTTCAACAAAATCTGTCGTAAACTGCTTTGTAAATGTGGAGCAAGTTGTTTGTTGCGGAGTGCGAGGTATATTTGTATTTTCTTTGTTGTTGGCACTATTTTCTTATTACTGGATTTGAGATAGGGAAAAAAAACAACCAGAATAGATATGTTAATGCCACTTTAAGGGACAATTAAATCTTGATTTTAATATCTTCTGTATATGTTTACTTGAATTTTCAGGCCTGAGGCTGCACTACTGAGAGCTTCTGATGTCTTGTATAGGCCTATTTATCTATTGCTGATTTTATGGTATTTTTCAAGTAGGCGTGGCTCACAGGATCCTCGGGGGCATGTCTTTAGGCTTAATTGCCTAATTACCCTGATAGCCACACCCCCTTGAAAAGACTTTAAAAATGAGGTTTCAATAAAAAGGCCCAAATCTCTCTAACCGAATGGCGGATTTAAAAAAAAAAAAAAACGAATACATGTATATTCATGGTAATAAAATAAGACCAAAACCTGCCATTTGTGACCTGCTGGCAGGTCCTCTTTAAGTCCTCAAAGCTTATGTAGTAACTCTCCTCTATCACCTTCCAACTGTTCTTCCCCAGCCAATCTGCTAAAGATACATCCTATATAAATAGCTTGTGATGATGCTGGTGAGGGGAAGCCACTTCCCATACAAACACTTCACCTCCGCCGCCCGCCGAGGGTCAGGGGTCTGAGTGGCCGCATCTCTATCAGTGACCCCCTCCCCTCGGGAAACAACAGGAAGGAGAGATTGATGTGTTTGTGACAGGAGGATGTTTTCCAGAAACCTCTGTAAAGTTATTTATTAATAAAAAAAAAATAAGAAACATAAGGAAGACGACATCTTCAGCTTATTCCATGCTGTCAACAGGAAGCGAGTCCATCAACGGTGTCCGGCCAGAGGCGGCGAGCAGTGTCGCCTTCAGTTATATCCTAAGTGATGGAGCAAAAAACTCTAAATCATAGCCGAGGCCAAACTGCCTTCCATTAAGCTGAAATCATGCATTTTGAAACTTTTTAGGATGATTTTGGCCTTATTCCTCACCGTTTTCAATATCTTTGCTTGCTGTCAGTGAAAAGAAATCATTAGACTTAAAAGGGTTAAAACCTGTCATGATCTGAGGGACATAATGGTACAATGGCTACAATGTAGCAACACTGATCTGTGTTCTAGCTTGTAACAAACTCATAAACTTTGTAGGAAAGTGAAGGTCATGACGATGTAGATGACAAACCCATCAGCTTTTATTTTTTATACTGAAAGGGGTTTTTGCAAGAGATTTGGTTCTAGCACCATTTTAGCCAAAAATGTGGTCCTAGCACCATGTTAGCTAGAGATATGGTCCTAGCACCATGTTAGCTAGAGATATGGTCCTAGCACCATGTTAGCTAGAGATATGGTCCTAGCACCATGTTAGCTAGAGATATGGTCCTAGCACATATGTTAGCTAGAGATATGGTCCTAGCACCATGTTAGCTAGAGATATGGTCCTAGCACCATGTTAGCTAGAGATATGGTCCGAGCACCATGTTAGCTAGAGATATGGTCCTAGCACCATGTTAGCTAGAGATATGGTCCTAGCACCATGTTAGCTAGAGATATGGTCCGAGCACCATGTTAGCTAGAGATATGGTCCGAGCACCATGTTAGCTAGAGATATGGTCCTAGCACCATGTTAGCTAGAGATATGGTCCTAGCACCATGTTAGCTAGAGATATGGTCCTAGCACCAAGTTAGCTAGAGATATGGTCCTAGCACCATTTTAGCTGGAGATTTCATCCTAGAACCATTTTATAGCTGGAGATTTGGTCCTAGCACCATTTTAGCTGGAGATATGGTCCTAACATCATTTACTAGAGATATGGTTCTAGCATCATTTTAGCTAGAGATTTGGTCCTAGCAACATTTTTTTAATCAAGTGCCTCTTCTCCAGGAATAAAAAGCTACCAGGATCCTGTAGTTCCCGGCTCTGGAGACTGGGGGCCTCCCGGCGGCTCTGGAGACTGGGGGCCTCCCGGCGGCTCTGGAGACTGGGGGCCTCCCGGCGGCTCTGGAGACTGGGGGCCTCCCGGCGGCTCTGGAGACTGGGGGCCTCCCGGCGGCTCTGGAGACTGGGGGCCTCCCGGCGGCTCTGGAGACTGGGGGCCTCCCGGCGGCTCCCCAGCCCTTGATTTTGGTGGCTGCCCAGCTCTTGAGATCAGTGAGTACCAACTGTGGCACTCCACCATCATGCTAGGAACCCCTCTATATCTGATGATGAGGGTTTATCCAGGATACCCTGGTGTTGACTCCTTTGGCGGACCGATCCTGTTATTACATTTCTTTTCATTGCTGTAATAACCGCAGACAACACCGCTGCACGCTGTGAATCACCAGGTCCGAAGCTGTGCGAGAATCACATTAATATCCTCAAATTGTTTTTCAGTTCAAATATTTCACATTTTACATGCGTCGGCAGAAGGTTACGAGGTTCTGCCTGCAAATGCGGTCTACTCGTGGAATTCCTCAAAAATAAAATCCAGAGATCTTGCTGAGCTGTCAAATCAGTGTCCTCATCATGCGGGGGGATACAACCCCCATGGCTTTTATCTCAGCGGTAGTGGTCACGTAAAAAAACAAAACATGTTTATAGTTTTATGTGATACAGCTACATGAAAATTTCCTTTGTGTCACAGCTTCACCTCTTTTGAGATCCACTTGCTGTCAGTGAATAAACATAAAAAAAAAATGCATTGATTCATTGTAACAAACCCTGCGGATGGGAGAGAGAATTGTGAGGCTGATGTTTTCTCTAATAGAGAATCGTCTCGATACAATCTGATACATTGTAGCACTCTCAGCTTTGGGATCAGAAAAGACTTTCAGTCACTGGATCTTATCAAAAATGTTCCCTTTCACTGATGGCAAGAGGTCCTGAAAACGGTAATTAGTTTATAGAACATTAAGTGACATCCTTACAGCAATTATCTTGTTTATAGTAGATCGGATTCCAGGAAAGTGAATTCTACAAAACTACTATTAAACACATGTAAGAAACTGATGACATTGGCTCTGGTGACCATCATCTCCTCCTGATCTCCAAAGCCAAATGTGACCCAGACTGTTCTTTGCATTTTCAAATCTTTTTTTTCAGATTAATTCTGCTTTTTATTCTTTAAAATTGTTGTGAGTTGATACCTCAGTTCATTAGTTTTCTTTTCTCAATAAAGTTTTTTTCATATTTTTGTTTTGTAGGGATCCAAAATGTTCTTGGCCTGTTCTGTGCAGTGTTGACCGAAAACAAAGTCCTTTTCCATTCCTCCAGTTTCCAGCGACTCAGCGATGCCTGCCGAGCACTTGAGGCTCTAATGTACCCCTTAAAGTATAGGTAAGGTGGAGGAAACTTACTCCCTCTTTCCATCTCTCTCTCTCAGTCTCTCTCTCCGTCTCTCTCTCCATCTCTGTCTCTCTCTCCGTCTCTCTCCATCTCTCTCTCCATCTCTCTCTCCATCTCTCTCTCCATCTCTCTCTCTCCATCTCTCTCTCCATCTCTCTCTCTCCGTCTCTCTCTCCGTCTCTATCTCCGTCTCTCTCTCTCCGTCTCTCTCTCTCCGTCTCTCTCTCTCCGTCTCTCTCTCTCCGTCTCTCTCTCTCCGTCTCTCTCTCCGTCTGTCTCTCCGTCTGTCTCTCCGTCTGTCTCTCCGTCTGTCTCTCCGTCTGTCTCTCCGTCTGTCTCTCCGTCTGTCTCTCCGTCTGTCTCTCCGTCTGTCTCTCCGTCTGTCTCTCCGTCTGTCTCTCCGTCTGTCTCTCCGTCTGTCTCTCCGTCTGTCTCTCCGTCTGTCTCTCCGTCTGTCTCTCCGTCTGTCTCTCCGTCTGTCTCTCCGTCTGTCTCTCCGTCTGTCTCTCCGTCTGTCTCTCCGTCTGTCTCTCCGTCTGTCTCTCCGTCTGTCTCTCCGTCTGTCTCTCCGTCTGTCTCTCCGTCTGTCTCTCCGTCTGTCTCTCCGTCTGTCTCTCCGTCTGTCTCTCCGTCTGTCTCTCCGTCTGCCTCTCCGCCTGCCTCTCCGCCTGCCTCTCCGCCTGCCTCTCCGCCTGCCTCTCCGCCTGCCTCTCCGCCTGCCTCTCCGCCTGCCTCTCCGCCTGCCTCTCCGCCTGCCTCTCCGCCTCTCTCTCCGCCTCTCTCTCCGCCTCTCTCTCCGCCTCTCTCTCCGCCTCTCTCTTTCCATCTCTGCCCCCCTCGTTCCATCTCTGCCCCCCTCGTTCCATCTCTGCCCCCCACGTTCCATCTCTGACCCCCTCGTTCCATCTCTGACCCCCTCGTTCCATCTCTGACCCCCTCGTTCCATCTCTGACCCCCTCGTTCCATCTCTGACCCCCTCGTTCCATCTCTGACCCCCTCGTTCCATCTCTGACCCCCTCGTTCCATCTCTGACCCCCTCGTTCCATCTCTGACCCCCTCGTTCCATCTCTGACCCCCTCGTTTCATCTCTGACCCCCTCGTTTCATCTCTGACCCCCTCGTTTCATCTCCCTCCCTGTTTTCCTCTCCCTCTGTTTTTTTTTTTTATTTTTATTTTATCTCTTTCCTTTTTTCTTTCCTTTTTCTCCCTTTCCTTAATCCTTTTCTTCTCACTTACTTCCTGTCCTTTTATTTCATATCTTCCTTTCATCTACATCTTCTCTTTTTCTTTCCATTCCTTTCCTTCCTTTCTTCACCTATTTTCAGTGTAATTTATTTTTACTAAGCCCTTTTTGACAGAAAAATTAGCTTAAGTGAATGTTCTTGTAATCTTTTGTCATATGTTCTTTGATCTTTTTGTAACACTTCTGTTTTGCAGCTATCCTTATATCCCCATCCTGCCTGCACAACTCCTTGAGGTTCTCAGCTCCCCCACTCCATTTATTATCGGGGTTCACTCTGTCTTCTGCTCTGAGCTCCATGACCTGGTAAGAATTTCACCTTTTCCCACGACTGATCTAATGGAAATGGTGGAGAACTTGGTTTTGAATTTTTCCCCCAGGTTCATGATTACTATTACTAACACTTGTATAGGGAGTCATTGTGAAAATATTAGGGAATTGCTTGTTATCCCATAAGTTGGGATAGACTGTCATTTTCTGTCATTTTCTAATGTGAATTTCATCTTTGAATTGTATCTTCATGACCTTTTATTATGCTTATAACATTTGTCTTTGCTAAGTACTCTGAATGTCCAGGGACGAAGTAGCTCCTATTGGATCATTAACACCCTAGTACTCCAGGAAACCTAGCTCTTGAACATATGAACATTTATTTGTTCCTATATGTCTAATATTTACATCTAGTATTTTTGTATTTAGGAAGTTTTAAGTTATGCTGTTGTCCTTTAGAAATGTTTTACCTCTGGGCACTTTAGGTACTTAATACATATTATTAATTACTAAATGACTTTATTTCACCTCTGGCCACTTAGAATACTTAATAAATATTTTTAATTGTTATGTTACTTATTTCACCTCTGGGAACTTAGGATACTTAATACATATTTTTAATTACTAAATGACTTAAAAATATGTATTAAGTGCCCAGAGGTGAAATAAGTAATTTAGTAATTAAAAATATATATTATTTCACCTCTCGGCACTTAGGGTACTAAATACATATTTTTAATTCCTAAATGACTTATTTCACTTCTGAGAACTTAAGGTACGTAATACATATTTTTAATTTCTTTATTACTTATTTCACCTCTGGGCACTTAGGATACTTAATACATACAATTTTTAATTATTAAATGACTGGTTTCATCCAGAGCAAAGCCAGGAATCTCAACCATTAATTACTAAATGCATTATTTCACCTCTGGGCACTTAAGGTACTTAATACATATTTATAATTACTAAATTACCTATTTTACCTCTGGGCACTTAGGGTACTTAATACATGCAATTTTTAATTATTAAATGACTGGTTTCATCCAGAGCAAAGCCAGGAATCTCAATCATTAATTACTAAATGAATTATTTCACCTCTGGGCACTTAAGGTACTTAATACATATTTATAATTACTAAATTACTTATTTTACCTCTGGGCACTTAGGGTACTTTATACATACAATCTTTAGTTATTAAATAACTGCTCATCCTAATAATTCGATCTTGATAATGAGGATCATAAAGACAAAATTATGTTGGACGTTTATGAGCTGGAACTTTTCTTCCAAATTATGTCCATTACCTATAGGCCAAACGTAAATCTTTCTCTAAAGTTTACTGATGAATATGACTTTCACCATTGGTGGGGTTTTTTTGTAATGTGTATAGAGGTGCTGCGCTTCGTATTTTATCTGATTAATTTAGTAGCAGCGACATGAACGGTCTCGCTCTCCGTGCTGTAAGTGAACTCATTGCTTCCATGTGTTTCACAAATATATCGAAAACTGGTTTCATCCAGAGCATAGCCGGGAGTCTCGGCCATCATCTGGCAGCAAGCTTCTTATAAGACAGGTGCCGAGAGCTGGATTTATCGCTCCATGTCAAGTCCCTATTGTATATGGTGTCTTGTTTTTGACTCCCGGCATGTTTGACTTGTCCGATCATTCATCTTGTCACCACCGATTCTTCCCGGACGATTGCTTCACAAAATTAACCCGAATTACATTTTTAGGGTCGCCTGGAAGAATATAAGGGGAAACTAGCGATCCTGAGAGGACAAATCCTTGAAATAACTTGAGTGTTTTTCACGTGTTTGCCGCTGATTTATGAGACCTGATCCCTCGTTATGTGCACAAGCTGTATTGATATGGATAGGAGCAGTGGGGCATAGAATATGTGATTCTTTCCATATGTCTCACATGCATTAAGAACTGGTTTTATCCAGCCGTGTCACCAGGAGTGGAATCCAATCATCTGACCGAAGAGCGCGGCTCTAGAGACAGGTGCCAAAATTTGGGAATTTATAGTATAATGCCATTGTCTCCAAGGAATGAATTCCACAATGTGCAAAATGATGTTCTGTGTATTTTGCGGTCAAAGATTAATGTACCTGTGGCTCACGGTCATCTGGAAATCTCTCACCCCGTATCCAGAATTCCCAGGCTGAATTCAAATATCTAACTTTCACGCTACAAGTACAGACAGGACACAGGTTTTCTGACCCGAACCCAAAGCCCATGAAGCTGTTTAGTTCAAGACAGGAGACCTGTGGTCAGTCCACAGTTGGACCAAGAAAGTCAGGTTCTCTGACCCAAATCTAAAGCACATGAAGCTGTTTAGTTCAGGTCAGGAGACCCGCGGTCGGTCGGTACTTGGACCAAAAAAGTCAGGTTTTCTGACCCAAACCCAAAGCCCATGAAGCTCTTTAGGTCAAGTCAGGAGACTGGTGGTTGGGCCGCACTTGAACGGAGAAAGATAAGTTTTCTGACCCAAACCCAAAGCCCATGAAGCTATCTAGTTCAAGTCAGGAGACCCGTGGTCGGTCCGCACTTGGACCAAAAAATTCAGTTTTTCTGACCCAAAGCCCATGAAACTCTTTAGCTCAAGTCATGAGACCCGTGGTCGGTTCACAATTGGACCAAGAAGATCAGGTTTTCTGACCCAAAGCTCATGAAGCTGTTTAGCTTAAGTTAGGAGACTGGTGGTCGGTCCGCACTTGAACCGAGAGATTCAGGTTTCGAACCCGAACCCAAAGCCAATGAAGCTGTTTAGTTCAAGTCAGGAGACCTTTGGTTGGTCCATACTTGGATCAAGAAAATCAGGTTTTCTGAACTGAACCCAAAGCCAATAAAGCTGTTTAGTTGAAGTCAGGAGACACGCGGTCGGTCTGCACTTGGACCAAGAGAATCAGGTTTTCTGACCTGAACCTAAAGGCCATGAAGCTGTCTAGTTGAAGTCAGGAGACCCGTGGTCGGTTCACAATTGGACCAAGAAGATCAGGTTTTCTAACCCAAACCCAAAGTTCATGAATCTGTTTAGCTCAAGTTAGGAGACTGGTGGTCGGTCCGCACTTAAACCGAGAAAGTCAGGTTTCGGACCCGAACCCAAAGCCAATGAAGCTGTTTAGTTCAAGTTAGGAGACCCGTATTCTGTCCACACTTGGACCGAGAATGTCAGATATATGAAACCGACTAAATATGTAGACTGTCTTTTTACTGGGGGTCTTCTGCTTTTGGTGGATGGATTTGGCAAAAGCAGAGTGCAACATTTCATGCCTCACTCTAAATGGTGAGATAAATAATAAATTCTAGAGAAGAAAAAGGGGAAGTTTTATCCTTCGGCGGTCTACCGGAGCTCCACTATCACCACAGTGGCTGATGCTTTTTCTTTTCGGTTCCTTCATGCAGACAATTACATTATGATTTAGTGTGAGATTTTAATGGCACCCCATTGCCACCATGAATATGGGATTGTTACTGGTCGGGGCTACCACTTTCATATCTTTTGTTCTTCCAGCTCGATGTGATCATAGCAGATCTGGATGGAGGAACCATAAAGATACCTGAATGTATCCACCTGTCACCGCTGCCCGAACCTCTGCTCCATCAGATGCAGACTGCACTTTCTCTAGTAAGTCCATACGTCTCCTTCCGGACATACATGTTTAGCCGGTGGTGCGTCATTCTCGCAGCCTGTCCTCGATGGGAACAGTCGGTCATTTTCCAGTTACCGCTTTCCCTTAAGTCATCACGGACAGATATGCTTTTGACTTCTGAGCCAACTTTTCACCTTCTTATTAGGTTCTTCATCCGGATCTTGAGGTGGCAGATCACGCCTTCCCTCCGCTGCGCACATCTCTGTCCCACATCAAAATGCTGGTAAGAGACGAGGTTATTATATAGAGCGCATTTAGATTACCTTATAGCTGCCATTCACACCTCGTTTTTTTCCACTCAGGATAAAGAAGTGCGCGCTGTCTTCCTCAGATTGTTTGCCCAAATATTTCAGGGATACCGATCCTGCCTTCAGCTCATCAGGATACATGCAGAGCCGGTCATACACTTCCACAAGGTAACAGTGATGAACATGGGGATCGCTTACTTCACAGAGCAGGAAATCAATCTCATCTCACAGTCTAGTGGTTCTGGAGCTGCGGGCACAATTCCACTGATTATTTTTTTGTGCAATTATATTACACTATCATTCCCTGCTTCATGTACTGTATATCTGGTGCTGTGTACAGTGAATAAGATCTGTGTAGAGACACTCGGATCTTTGCTCTCTAATACTGTGAAGAGCTGCTCAGATCTCTGCTCTCTATTACTGTGTGAAGACACTCAGATCTCTGCTCTCTATTACTGTGTGAAGACACTCAGATCTCTGGTCTCAATACTGTAAAGAGCCGCTCAGATCTCTGCTCTCTAATACTGTGAAAAGGCGCTCAGATCTCTGCTCTAATACTGTGAAGAGGCACTCAGATCTCTGCTCTCTATTACTGTGAAGAGACACTCAGATCTCTGCTCTAATACTGTGAAGAGGCACTCAGATCTCTGCTCTCTATTACTGTGAAGAGACACTCAGATCTCTGCTCTCTATTACTGTATGAAGACACTCAGATCTCTGATCTCTTAATACTGTAAAGAGCAGCTCATATATCTGCTCTCTATTACTTTGTGAAGACACTCAGATCTCTGCTCTCTAATACTGTGAAGAGGCACTCAGATCTCTGCTCTCTATTACTGTATGAAGACACTCAGATCTCTGATCTCTTAATACTGTGAAGAGCAGCTCAGATATCTGCTCTCTATTACTGTGTGAAGACACTCAGATCTCTGCTCTCTAATACTGTGAAGAGCCACGCAGATCTCTGCTCTCTAATACTGTGAAAAGGCGCTCAGATCTCTGCTCTCTAATACTGTGAAAAGGCGCTCAGATCTCTGCTCTCTATTACTGTGTGAAGACACTCGGATCTCTGTGCACTGTTACTATGTAGAGCCACTCAGATCTCTTCTCTCTACTATTGTAAAGAGCCACTCAGATGTCTTTATTAGGGTAAGTTCACACAGTGCGTTTTTCGCGGCGTTTTTGCACAGTTTTCGGGTGCGTTTTTGCTCAGAAAACTGCATGACTTTGCTTCCCCAGCAAAGTCTATGAGTTTTCATTTTTGCTGTCTGCACACAGCGTTTTTTTTCAGCTGCGTTTTTGTGGTGCCACAAAAACGCAGCATGTCAATTATTCCCGCGTTTTTCACTGCGCTTTTCATCCATTAAGTGCAATGGGATGTTGAAAGACGCAATGAGAAACGCAAATAGGTGCGTTTTGGTGCGTTTAGTGCGTTTCTAAGACCAAAAACGCAGCTATAAACGCAGGAGGTGGGTAGTAAAGTGACATGTACAGTAAGAGGATTCCTTCTGTCAGTAAACACAGAAGCGTGAATCCTCCCGGTACCGTCACTGCCGCTTCCACCTCCAGTCCTGTGCATGTATGCTGCCGTGTGGCACCATGTACGGGCAGGAGGTGGAAGCGGCTGCGAAATCAAAAGTGAACAGTAGAAAAAAAAAAAAGTCATACTCACCTGTCTGCAGACTCCTGGTGCCATGCCCGATCCCATCTCCTCCCGCTACCGCCGCTCCGGGTGTGTGCAGTCTCCCCGGGTACGTATGTCTGCAGGATGCAGGACCTGGCGATGGATCACCTGATGCAGTCACCTGACGCATCAGCTGATCGTAAGTCTCGGGGTGACGCCAGCAGCCGGCCGGTTTAACCTATCAGCGGATGCGTCAGGAGACTTCATCCCTGATTACCGGCAGCTCCTGCAGCAATCGGACGGGATCAGACTCGCTCTAGGAGCTGCCGGTAATCAGCACATAAGTATTTTTTTTTTCTTTTGCACCGATGCATCTGCTGATTGTATAATCGGCTTTTATACAATCAGCTGATGTGTGATGTGATTCAGGCACTTGATCCTGACACATCATCTGATCACTTTGCCTTCCAGCAAACCGATCAGATGATATTGGATCCAGATTGGACGGCGCGGGACCCTTGACCCAGGATTACTGCGGAGGGAGTCACTTATTGTGTTGTGTTTTATTTCTAATAAAAATATTTTTCTTTTGTGTTGTGTTTTTTTTATCTTTACTAGAAATTCATGGTGGCCATGTCTAATATTGGCGTGACACCATGAATGTCGGGCTTAGGGCCAGCTGATAATATACAGCTAGCCCTAACCCCATTATTACCCAGTGAGCCACCCGGCATCAGGGCAGCTGGAAGAGTTGGATACAGCGCCAGAAGATGGCGCTTCTATGAAAGCGCCATTTTCTGGGGTGGCTGCGGACTGCAATTCGCAGCAGGGGTGCCCAGAAAGCATGGGCACCCTGCACTGTGGATTCCAATCCCCAGCTGCCTAGTTGTACCCGGCTGGACACAAAAATTAGACGAAGCTCACGTCATTTTTTTTTTTTTAATTATTTCATGAAATTCATGAAATAATTAAAAAAAAAAAAAAGGGCTTCTCTATATTTTTGGTTCCCAGCCGGGTACAAATAGGCAGCTGGGGGTTGGGGGCAGCCCGTACCTGCCTGCTGTACCCGGCTAGCATACAAAAATATGGCGACGCCCACGTCATTTTTTTGTTTGGGGGGGGCAAAGAAATCCTGCATATAGTCCTGGAAGGAGGATGCTGAGCCTTGTAGTTCGACAGCTGCTGTCTGGTATCCTGCATACACTATTGGATGGAGGATGCTGAGCCTTGTAGTTCGACAGCTGCTGTCTGCTCTCCTGCATACACTATTGGATGGAGGATGCTGAGCCTTGTAGTTCGACAGCTGCTGTCTGCTCTCCTGCATACACTATTGGATGGAGGATGCTGAGCCTTGTAGGTCTGCTCCCCCTGACTCTCCCTCCAGCATACAGTCCTGGATGGAGCATGCTGAGCCTTGTAGTTCTGCAGCTGCTGTCTGCTCTCCTGCATACACTATTGGATGGAGGATGCTGAGCCTTGTAGGTCTGCTCCCCCTGACTCTCCCTCCAGCATACAGTCCTGGATGGAGCATGCTGAGCCTTGTAGTTCTGCAGCTGCTGTCTGCTCTCCTGCATACACTATTGGATGGAGGATGCTGAGCCTTGTAGGTCTGCTCCCCCTGACTTTCCCTCCAGCATACAGTCCTGGATGGAGCATGCTGAGCCTTGTAGTTCTGCAGCTGCTGTCTGCTCTCCTGCATACACTATTGGATGAGTATGCTGAGCCTTGTAGTTCTGCAGCTGTCTGCTCTCTTGCATACATTAGTGGAGAATGAAGAACATATTGAAGAAGGAAATTACATCAGACCTTTTTTTTTTGTTCACTGATAAAAAACGCATAAAGACGCAGTGAGCAAAAACGTAGCAAAACGCAGCAAAAAACGCACCAAATCGTGGCAAAAACGCATGCGTTTTTGGCCGCAATTTGTTGACGCGGGTGCGTTTTTGTGCGTTTTTTGCCACAAAAACCGCACAAAAACGCAGCGTCAAAAAAACACAGTGTGTGAACCTAACCTAACTGTGTAGAGCCATTCAGATCTCTGTTTTCTAATACTGTGAAAAGCTGCTCTGATTTCTTGTCTCTATTACTGTGTAGAGCCGCTAGAATCTTTCCTGTCTGTTAGTGTCTAGACACTTAGATCTCTGGTCTCTATTACTGTGTAGAGCTGCTAGGATCTCTGTTCTCTGTTAGTGTCCAGACACAGATCTCTTTTCTCTATTATTCTGTAGAGCTGCTCTGATCTCTGGTCTCTATTACCTTGTAGAGCCGCTCGGATCTCTATTACTGTGTAGAGCCACTCGGATCTCTGCCCTCTATTACTGTGTAGAGCCGCTGGGATCTCTGGTCAATATTACTGTGTAGAGCTGCTGGGATCTCTGGTCTCTATTACTGTGTAGAGCCGCTCGGATCTCTGCCCTCTATTACTGTGTAAAGCCGCTGGGATCTCTGGTCTCTATTACTGTGTAGAGCCGCTCGGATCTCTGCCCTCTATTACGGTGTCCAGACACTCAGATCTGTTGTCTCTATTACTGTGTACAGCCGCTCGGATCTCTGCCCTCTATTACGTGTCCAGACACTTAGATCTGTTGTCTCTATTACTGTGTACAGCCGCTCGGATCTATTACTTTGTAGAGCCGCTGGGATCTCTGTTACGGTCTACAGACACACAGATCTCTGGTCTCTGTTACAGTGTAGAGCCGCTCGGATCTCTGTTACAGTGTAGAGCCGCTCGGATCTCTGTTACAGTGTAGAGGCGCTCGGATCTCTGTTACAGTGTAGAGGCGCTCGGATCTCTGTTACAGTGTAGAGGCGCTCGGATCTCTGTTGCTGGTACACAGTCCTTAATCTAATCTTCTGCAGATATTTCCGTTCCTTTCATTTGTTATTGGAAAAAGGAAGGGTTTCCAGCGCTGGGAGTTTATATTAAAAGTCCATTTTATTGAAAATTATTATTTAAAATCCAGCAAGTATGGCATATAATGTCGGGTGACCAGCAGCAGAACAACGCGTTTCGACGCCCAGGTCTTAATCAGTTTCATTTGTTATTCCTCCTCTAATTCAATAATAATAAAGTCAAATTAAAATGAAATTTGAAACAAAAATAAAGATCGGATTCTTCCAAAGCAAAATCGTGAGACCTGGCTGCGTTCTGCCAGTGAAGCACATTACCTACAGGACTGATATTTATAAGGCTTTTTGACTTGTGATTTCTCCCCCCTCCACAGGCGGCTTTTTTGGGTCAGCGCGGTTTAATAGAGAACGATTTCCTCACTAAAGTGCTAAACGGGATGGCGTTTGCCGGCTTTGTCTCAGAGCGTGGACCTCCGTACCGAACCTGCGATCTGTTTGATGAGGTAAGAGGAGTTCCCCATCACTCTTATTGTATTTTTAGGATTTTTAAGACGCACTTTTCCTTCCAAAAATTTGGTAGGAAAATGAGGGGTGCGTCTTATAATCGGAATGTTGCATTTTGGGCATGTTGGAGAGGGGTGGCAGGAGTAATGCCGTGGGCGCTGTGCTGTGCTGTGCTGGGGCTGCAGGCCGAGGACGCTTTGCTGTGCTGGGGCTGCAGGCTGAGGGTGCTGTGCTGTGCTGGGTCTGCGGGCGCCATCCTGAAAATGGTCAGTACGGACTTCAAAATAATGGCGCCCGAAGTCAGCGCGTGCGCAGATGGAGCTCTTGGCCCCAGATCTCATCTGCGCACGCGCCACTTCCAGGTACCATTTTCATTAAGTCCGCTGCTGGGAGATCAATAGGCTAAAGGTAGCGCATGCGCAGATGAGATTTTGAGCCGAAAACGCCATCTGTGCATGCGCCGACTCTGGGCGCCATTATATGAAGTCCACTCCGCTGACATTTTGGATGACTCCCGCAGTCCCAGCACAGTGCCCTCGGCCTGCAGCCCCAACACAGCGCATCTCCCTCGGCCTACAGGCCCAGCACAGCGTAGCTCCAGCACATCTTCCTCAGCCTCGCACTAGTCCACCACCACCCCTGCCTCCTGTCACTCTGCTGCACCACCACTGCCGCCTGCTCCCGGTAAGACAACACCAGATTGTTAGACGGACCCCCTTTTTTTTTTTTTCCTTTAAATTTGGGGTGTGTCTTATAATCTGGTGCTTTTTATAGACCAAAAAATATGGTATGTATGTAGTTATTTTATTCTCACTGCCCCCCTGAGTATTCCGGGGTTTTCTTTTTGTTTTTTTAAATTCACCATATGGTTCCAGAGATATGGGGCTTTTTATTTAGTGCTGATTTTCATGTTCATTTTCAAAGGGGTGTGTCTCATATGGTAATTTATGTAGAGTACCCTAAAGACATGCCCCTGAGCATCCTGGAAGACACGCCCCTGAGGAACCTCTAAAAATTAATACTGAGTAAAAATGCTCATATCTTTAGAACCGTATGGCAGATTTTAGAAAAACAAAAAAAACATTACTTAGGGAAGTAGTGAGAATAAAGTAGGAGAAAAAAAAACGCATTTTACCTCCTGACCAGTCCTTTTTAAAGGAGAATACCAACTTAAACTGCAGCATCCTAATGTGATTCATTTGCAGCATAATTATTAGTTTTTTATTGACCAGTGGGCGACATGAACAGGTCTCCACCCTCTTGTAGATATGTCTGTCACCCACATCATCCTCTAGTGCCCATCCAGCAACAGCTCCTAAGAAAGATGGCCGCCACTTTACAGCAGTGGAGGAAAGTAAACTGTCTTACGCAAAAGCAAATCCAGCAGCAGACCTAATGCTTCTCACAGCTGAGGGTTTGTTACAATATTGTTCCGGCAATCCTCTGTGAATGAAACCTATCAGCTGCTGGTATTTAGGAAAAGGAAGGAAACAATTTCCATAAGCCGCTCTTGTTTTTCTGGGCCTATGACAATGGCGCGCTCGGCTTTAGATGTTATTGTTGGGCCGCTCCGTGCAATTCCATAATAGAACTGATTTCCATTAGCGTCTTTCATGTTCTAATTGTTACTAATTGGTTTCAGGACTCTGTTCTTGCCGCGCCAAATTCACCATTGCTTCTGAAAACATTTCCAAATCGGTCGCTGGGATGTTTTTTTTTTCTTAGTAGATTCTTTTACCTCCTATTAACTGATGCATGGCTTTGAAATCCGATTGCCCGGAGCAAATAAAACCTGTGGCTCGCCGCCGCCGCGCTCAGTTTATAGACTCAAATAAGTAGAAAAAAGTGAGGTAAATAAACAGATCGGAACGCCGCGGCCGTCCGGAGCAGCTCTGTTATCACTTTAAAGGGCTAAATATAGGCTGCAAGAACATTATTAGGGTCTAAGTAGTTCTCTTAAACAGACAGGACCTCAAAATAGACCATCACTGTAAAAAAAGAGCGCGGCTTATGAACTTCATTGATAGGCTAAATCTAGATTTAAAGCAAAAAAAAAAAAAATTTTTGACTTGATCTTGAACCAGGTCCTATATTCGAATCACATCCAGAGCTGCAATCATAATTCTGCTGGTTTCATATTTGCAGACCTTCACATGTCATTTCAGCACAGTGTATTTTCCAATGTGCAAAATATACGGAAAGACACAAAACCTTGCATGGGATTCAGGATGGATCCTAAATCTGAATGCAGTTTTAGATGTAATTGGACTACAAGGGTTCTTAGAGAAGCACTCATTTTATTATATAACTACACCCCCATGTAATTATCAGTCATACCATGTTCTTATGTATAGTGCACTTGTTTCGCTATATTCTCTTTAATAAGCTAGTAGGTATACCGTCAAGGAGGCTGAAGTGACGATCTACACTATAACTGTGATAGGAGCTGTGCAGTCATCATCATTGTTTGTGATAGGAGTGTTTATGTTGCTCCTGTGTAGCTCTTCAGGGGTACAGTGTGTATAGTAACATCTAGTGAATTACATGGCTTTATGATCTTTACAGGGAGGTTACCAAAAGTGCCTGGATGATGAATTTGCATGGACTGTACACCCATAATGTTTTCCATAAGGGCAACACAAAAGCTCCTATTATAGAAACTGATTGTGTGACAGAAGCTGTGCAATCATCATCAGTTTCTGTGATAGGAGTGTTTGTGTTCCTTCTGTGTAGACCTTCAGGAGTACAGTTCATACAATTTTTTTTTTTCATACAGGCAGCTTTAGAGACTGAGATGGTGACCCCCTTTGTAGAGAACATAAAGCCATGTAATTGCCAAGGGGTTACCATAAGCTCATGCAACCCTGCTAAAAAGAAGGCATTGATGTATTTCCATATAGGTACAAAATAAGGTACCGTATTTTTCGGACTATAAGACACACCGGACCATAAGACGCACCCTGGTTTTAGAGGAGGAAAATAAAGTTTTAAGCAAAAAATGTGGTCATGACACACTGCTATGGGGCAGGGATCTGCTGCTGACACTGTTATGGGGGTAATGTCCCCAAATTCTCCACTAAGGTACCCCATCCTGGTAATGATCTTCCTGCCTTGTATATGATCCCCATCCTTGTGTATTTATACAGTATGTCCCTCATCCTGATAAATACCCCTATCCTGATAAATACCCCCATCCTGATAAATACCCCCATCCTGATAAATACCCCCATCCTGATAAATACCCCCATCCTGATATATACCCCCATCCTGATATATACCCCCATCCTGATAAATACCCCCATCCTGATAAATACCCCCATCCTGATATATACCCCCATCCTGATATATACCCCCATCCTGATAAATACCCCCATCCTGATATATACCCCCATCCTGATATATACCCCCATCCTGATATATACCCCCATCCTGATATATACCCCCATCCTGATCTATACCCCCATCCTGATCTATACCCCCATCCTGATATATACCCCCATCCTGATCTATACCCCCATCCTGATATATACCCCCATCCTGATCTATACCCCCATCCTGATCTATACCCCCATCCTGCTATATACCCCCATCCTGCTATACACCCCCATCCTGCTCATAATATACCCCCATCCTGGTATATATAATAATATAATATAATAATATTTATTAATTTATATAGCGCTATTAATTCCATAGCACTTTACATACATTGGCAACACTGTCCCCATTGGGGCTCACAATCTAAGGTCCCTATCAGTATGTCTTTGGAGTGTGGGAGGAAACCGGAGAACCCGGAGGAAACCCACGCAAACACGGAGAGAACATACAAGCTCCTTGCAGATGGTGTCCTTGGTGGGAATTGAACCCAGGACCCCAGCGCTGCAAGGCTGCAGTGCTAACCACTGAGCCACCATAAAGTGCTAACCACTGAGCCACCGTGCCGCCCGTGGCCTATATCCTATGGCACAGAAAAAAATAACCGTTTATACTCACCTTTCGTCACTCCCTGCAGCGTCGCTCGTCTTCCTCCCTGTGTCAGCAGCAGCGCCGCTGACCTGTGTGGAGCCGTTCCCTGCAGCATCGCGATGTCCTCCTGTCTGCGGCCGCTGCTGTGTGTGTGGAGACGATGACATGCTCACCGCTCTCTACACAGATCAGCTGGCCGACAGACAGGAAGACATCGTGATGCTGCAGGGAACGGTGAGTATACCGTACTTATTCACTGCCCCCCCGCGCTGATGATGGTGCGCGGGGGGCAGTGAATACAGCCGAACATGATCACTCCAGGCTGTAGTTGCCAGGGGTGATCACGCGGGCCAGCTGTTTACTATGAGTGCACCTCCCGCCCATCACCCCGTCCACTTTTCAGCGCTGAGAGATGATGGGCGGGAAGATGCATGCATATGAAATGAGCGGGACCACGTTGCTGCTACAGCCTGCTCGTGCTGCCAATGACCCGCTCCACCACAGCACCCTCATTCTCCGCAGCCCTACATTCAGACTATAAGATGCACCCCCCACTTTTCCCCAACATTTGGGGGATAAAAAGTGCGTCTTATAGTCCGAAAAATACGGTACTTTATATGTATTTCCTTATTTAGTTGCTTTTTATCTGGAAATTCATGGATTCCTTCTCTTTAGTTGGGTTGTATGAGTGTATAGTAACACCCAGGGAATTACATGGCTTTATGTTCTCCACAGGGAGGTCACCAGAAGTGCCTGGAGGATGAAATTGCATGGACTATACACCCATAATGTTCTCTACAAGGGGAACACAAAAGCTCCTATCATAGAAACTGATGATGATTGCACAGCTCCAGTCACACAATTATAATGTATAACATCATTGTTATGTTTACCTATAATGTATAACATAATTTAGGAAAATAGGTCCAGGTGTTAGTGCGCCTCGGTATATGGCCCGCTATGTGTTGCTAGCATCACTTGCGTCTCTGAATTCTCGTTTCTCGTTTTTTTTTCGCGCAGCTTGTTTCCTTTGAAGTGGAAAGAATTAAAGAAGAAGAAAACTGCGACGCTCAGGAGACACTAAAGCGAGTGAAGGAGCTGGCGGAGCAACTCTTCAAAAATGTAAGACTACGATCATCTTTGCTTTCCGATACTGGTGCGATGATTGTACCCACAAATGGCGGGTCAGGGGCTGATGAGCCCCTCTCTGCCAACTCTTAGATGGCAATTTTTGCCGTTCTCGCCCTTTACCGCACCCCGTGGTACTTGTTTCCATTCACGCCACCGACATCCGTTTTTTTGTTTAGTTCCTTTTTTTGGCTTCTGGCAGGATGTGTATGAGTCCAGGCTAATCCCCGCACAATCCAGCCATTACTAATATATATACAGCGCAGACCACTGACCGAGTGTTTGTTTTACTTCCCAGGAATGTTCTGATCTGCGAGCGCCCCGCGTCCTCCATACACTGCAGACAGTCACTGACTCTAAGCCATAAATCATCCCATACCCTCGCTATCTGTGCACAAATATTCAGACTATTGCCCCATATTACCACCAATTATTAGAACCGGAGGGGCTGAGAATATAAGAAACGTGACTGGCGGGAACTAATATTCATTAGTCTTATTACAGTCCGACCATCCGATGTGTATGGCGGCCCAATGGAAGGGGAGGTCATCCTCTGCCAGTAGCTTTCTCCCCTCTCCCCATTGAGAACGTATAAACTCTCAGCCGAGCTGACTGCTCAAGTGTATGGAGGATATCAGTAAAAGCTTATTACGGTACAGCAGTATGTCTGATGGTATTGTCTGCTTCTCTCTGATTTGAGGAGCAGCTCGCCGTTGCTTTGCAACGCTGGGGTCCTGGGTTGAAATCTCAATAAGAACGACATTTGCAAGGAGTTTGTATGTTCTCCCTGTGTTTGCGTGGGTTTCCCCCGGGTTCCCCGGTTGCCATCCACATCCCAAAGACATATACTGATAGGGACTGAAAAGAAAGTGCTGTGGAATATGGTGGTGCTATATAAGTGGGCGGGACGGGCCGCCCCTCTGGGGGGACAGGCCGCCCCTCTGGCGGGACGGGCCGCCACGTCTCATCGGCCGGCAATTGCCCCATCCTCACGAGCTTTCGGTCAGACCAAACATTTGCGTTTTTCAGCTAGGAGAAAATTTGTCATCTGTCTCTTTTGGCAGCAGCTTATTTCCCAAGAAAATTCTCCAACATCATCTGTCGGCGGAGAATCAGGGGGCCGCCATACACATCAGGTGATCTGACCGCTTTCATCTAATGTGTATGGAAGCCTTAAGTCACATCTTATTATAGTACATTAGTGGGATGGGCTTTAAATAATTTTATCATTTACGTTTAATGTCACTGCCCCTTTAAAAGTTGTCAGCCCAAACGTACACCATGAACCAAGCTCACAGCTACGCTCCTATAATAATTGCACCTTTAGTGCTCCAATTACTAACTGAAGTTTAAAGGGAACCTGTCACCAGATTTGGGGCCTATAAGCTGCGGCCACCACCAGTGGGCTCTTATATACAGCATTCTAACATGCTGTATATAAGAGCCCATGCCACTGTGTAGAACGTAAAAATGACTTTATAATACTTACCTAAGGGGCGGTGCGGTGCAGACTGGTTGGATGGGTGCCTCAGTTCTCTAGGTCCGGCGCCTCCTCTTTCGGACATCTTTGTGCTCCTTATTCTGAAGCCTGGGTGCATGACACATCCTACATCATCCACACTCGCCGGCACTGAGGTCCTGCGCAGGCGCACTACAATACTTTGATCTGCCCTGCTCAGGGCAGATCAAAGTGCGCCTGTACAAGACCTCAATGCTGGCAAATGTGGATGACGTAGGACGCATAATGCACCGAGGCTTCAGAAGGAGGACAAAGATGGCCGAAAGAGGAGTCTCTGGACCTGGAGACCGTAGGCACCCATCCGACCAGTCTGCACCGCACTGCCCCTTAGGTGAGTATTATAAAGTCATTTTTTAAGTTCTACTCAGCGGTCTGGGCTCTTATATACAGCATGTTAGAATGCTGGATATAAGAGCTCGGTGGTGGTAGCTGCAGCTTATAGGTCCCAAATCTGGTGACCGGTTCCCTTTAAGAAAATATGCTAATTTGGTGTTCAGTGCACTCTGGGTGTGTCCAAGACTCTCAGGCTTTATTCTACCCACCGGTTTGGCTACTCCATCGCCGGTGATTGCCATTGCTGGCTCAGCTGAGCTTACTCTGCAGACAGTGCTGCTCCAGGCAAGCCATTGCTGTCCATCACCAGTGAGGGAGCCGGCACATGCCAAACCAATGGGCAGAGCTGGGCACTGAGCTTCTTGGCCACACCCAGGGGGCACCAAATATAATAAACCCTCATGACAGCCCATGGCTTCTGATATCAGGTACCAATGCCCTCCTATGTTATGAGATTTAGCATCCCCTCACCTAACACCTTCTACACCTTTCTATAGGAAAACCCAAACCCCCACATGGCATTCCAGAAAGTCCCACGGCCGACGGAGGGATCCCACTTGCGCGTCCACATCCTACCCTTCTCGAAGATCAACGACCTCAAAGTCCAGGAGCTCATACAAGAGGGAGTCAGTAAAAACCAGAACTCCACGCTGGCGGCACGGATGGAGAAAAAGTGCATCGTTCCTGCAGGCTCCCCCGTTGGTGAGTCCTTCCCATTATCTGGGCTTGGAAACCTTTATCAGGGGTCTCTCCTTTGGATAGGGGACAACTTACTGATCACTGGGACCCTTCACAATCTCTAGAAAGGGTTCTGGTTCTGGAGAACGGGCCTCATCTTAAATATTGGGGAGGTGCACATGCTCGCCCACCGCTCCTTCCATTGTTTATGGGACTGACGGAGAAATCAACCGCTCCCCTATGGATAGGGTCTAACGTGGAATAACCCCTTAAAAGGTGCGAAAAAATAAAAGCAAAAAGTTACTTTGAAAGTTGCAAAACTTTAGCTCCTCAAGGACTAAATCTGTCCAATCAGATTAAGGACAAGTGTTCCCTCCGTGGGCGGATTGCTCGTGGCAGCGCGCCGGGCGTCCTCCGTCAGGCCGGAGGTTGTTATTCTCGCCCCTCCGCTTTATGTTGAGGTCTGTGGTTTTGCTCCCAGGAGTCATTAACAGGATTTTCAAACCGGAACCTCGGGAACCATAAAATCCTAACTAAATCCATACAGGGCCTGCAAATCTACTGCTATTAACCGCCCCGGCACCAGCGCACACTGCCTGCCAGTCACTGTGCTCCATAATACCGGGTTAATGGGTCATTGGTTGTACGAAGGACCAAAACGTCACTACTTTTGCAGCATTACAGGTGATTTATCATTCAGGGAAAGCCTCCTCTGCCGTTCCCACAAAGGGACTTGGCGTTTATTGGGCACAGATATGTGTATTATGTGTGCGGGATGCATCAATGTCCATATATATGGGTATGCTTGTATCGTACCAGGTTGCCCCGAAGCTTTCCCAGCCTTCCACATATGCAGTTCTGACCGTGCGCAGTGATTATAGGATCATAGGTTATGGAGAACTATGAAATATGCATTGGGTCTGATCCACAGAGCTTGCACTTCATTATCACTCTCTAACGTTTCTCTCTTTGCTCAGTTTCCATAGTGGATAAGACCAGCACCGTTTTCAACAGCGCCCGAAGGCTGGAGGTTGTGCGAAATTGCATCTCATATATATTCGAGAACAAAGTACTGGAAACTGAAAAGGTAATTTTTTTTCTTCACTGTGTACATACATTACATTACTGATCCTGTACTGACCTGAGTTACCTCCTGTATTATACTCCAGAGCTGCACTCACTATTCTGCTGGTGCAGTCACTGTGTACATACATTACATTACTGATCCTGTACTAACCTGAGTTACCTCCTGTATTATACTCCAGAGCTGCACTCACTATTCTGCTGGTGCAGTCACTGTGTACATATATTACATTACTGATCCTGTACTGATCCTGAGTTACATCCTGTATTATACTCCAGAGCTGCACTCACTATTCTGCTGGTGCAGTCACTGTGTACATACATTACATTACTTATCCTGTACTGATCCTGAGTTACCTCCTGTATTATACTCCAGAGCTGCACTCACTATTCTGCTGGTGGAGTCACTGTGTACGTACATTACATTACTTATCCTGTACTGATCCTGAGTTACCTCCTGTATTATACTCCAGAGCTGCACTCACTATTCTGCTGGTGGAGTCACTGTGTACATACATTATATTACTTATCCTGTACTAACCTGAGTTACCTCCTGTATTATACTCCAGAGCTGCACTCTTTAGTCTACTGGTGCAGTCACTGTGCACATACATTACATTACTGATCCTGAGTTACATCCTGTATCATACTCCAGAGCTGCACTCACTATTCTGCTGGTGCAGTCACTGTGTACATATATTATATTACTTATCCTGTACTAACCTGAGTTACCTCCTGTATTATACTCCAGAGCTGCACTCTTTAGTCTACTGGTGCAGTCACTGTGTACATACATTACATTACTTATCCTGTACTAACCTGAGTTACCTCCTGTATTATACTCCAGAGCTGCACTCTTTAGTCTACTGGTGCAGTCACTGTGCACATACATTATATTACTTATCCTGTACTAACCTGAGTTACCTCCTGTATTATACTCCAGAGCTGCACTCTTTAGTCTACTGGTGCAGTCACTGTGCACATACATTATATTACTGATCCTGAGTTACATCCTGTATTATACTCCAGAGCTGTACTCACTATTCTGCTGGTGCAGTCACTGTGTACATACATTACATTACTGATCCTGTACTGACCTGAGTTACATCCTGTATTATACTCCAGAGCTGCACTCACTATTCTGCTGGTGCAGTCACTGTGCACATACATTACATTACTGATCCTGAGTTACATCCTGTATTATACTCCAGAGCTGCACTCACTATTCTGCTGGTGCAGTCACTGTGCACATACATTACATTACTGATCCTGAGTTATATCCTGTATTATACTCCAGAGCTGCACTCACTAGTCTGCTGCTTAGATCACCGAGTACATACATGACGTTACAGTACATCTACACATGAGCGGATATCTGGTAGAGCCGGGTGACGTCCCTTGTTGGGCTGGAGATGTCTGGTGGTCACATATCTTGGTCTGCGCAGCGTCGGTCACACGTTCCTCAGCCTCGGGGCTTGCGGTGAGCTTTTTCCCTAATTGCACATCAGAGGAGTCGGCTGTGCACATCTTCGCCCCAGGACCGCGCCGGGCGTCCATCCAGGACCGCGCCGGGCGTCCATCCAGGGCCGCGCCATTGATGTTCTTCACTTGTGTGATGTCAGGCCGCTCTTCCTGCGATATTCCTGGAATGTGTCGCTCTGAGATCCGCTGCCAGCTGTCTCATATCTCCTCTGTCACTTCTTACAATAGACATCAAAAACCCAACATCACAACTTGTTTTCAAGACGACCGCCGTGTATTGTGTGTTTCGGAAACTGTAACTCTGTATAGTCTGTGTCCAGGGATGGAAACCTCTGGCTCATTGGCAAGTGATGTATCACTACAACTCCCAGCATTCCTTGCCTGTTTTGGAGTCTGAGACTTCAAGATCAGAGGGGTTTGGCAGCAGAACGTCTAGGCCGCCTCCTCCTAACACTTCATATATTAATCCTGGGTTGATGCTTTACGTGTTTGACTTATGTCTTATACTCTAGTCACATCCAAAGCTCCATTTACAGCTGAACAACATGTTAAAGCTTCCATATTCTACGCTTTATTATCAGATTTGCGAACTAAAAGCGTGGAGTGACTCTATAAGCTCCCGCAATGCATTGTACTGACAGGAAGTCAGCAGAATTATGAATGCAGCTCTGGAGGGGATTGCAGTACAACACACAATGAAAGTGAAGATCGGTGCAAGAAAAGTCAAAGTGTTGTAAAGTGTTGTAAAGTGTTGTAAAGTGTTGTAAAGTGTTGTAAAGTGTTGTAAAGTGTTGTAAAGTGTTGTAAAGTGTTGTAAAGTGTTGTAAAGTGTTGTAAAGTGTTGTAAAGTGTTGCAAAGTGTTGCAAAGTGTTGCAAAGTGTTGCAAAGTGTTGCAAAGCGTTGCAAAGCGTTGCAAAGCGTTGCAAAGCGTTGCAAAGCGTTGCAAAGCGTTGCAAAGCGTTGCAAAGCGTTGCAAAGTGTTGCAAAGTGTTGCAAAGTGTTGCAAAGTTGCTCAATCCCAGTTGTTAGATGGAGGTGTCCTTTAAGTGTAGCCATAAACCGACCTCCGAACATTGATGTCGGTTATCTCCTCTATATAAATATGATGTTTTCATCCCAAAATGGTTTGATTTTTTTCTTCAGGGATTTGGACGCTTATTCTAAGACTTTCTTTCCATGTAAACATTTGTCTTCTGTTATCAGCCGCCGTATTGAAGTTCTGGGAGCTCAGGATTTGCACATATTGAGCGCGTTTCCTCTTGTCGTTTTTCGCCATATTTTACATATTTTCTTGCGGTAATGAAGTGTTATTCACAAGTAACAATCCCCCTTCTTTCCAGACGCTGCCCGCCGCGCTCCGAGCACTGAAGGGGAAGGCTGCGAGACAATGTCTGACGGAGGAGCTCGGCCACCATGTGAAGGAGAACAGGACCATCCTCAACCATCAGCAGTTCGATTACATCGTCCGGATGATGAACTGCACTCTGCAGGTAGCAGCGGCGCCGTCCCCCTGTCCGCTGCCCCGTCCCCCTGTCCGCTGCCCCGTCCCCCTGTCCGCTGCCCCGTCCCCCTGTCCGCTGCCCCGTCCCCCTGTCCGCTGCCCCGTCCCCCTGTCCGCTGCCCCGTCCCCCTGTCCGCTGCCCCGTCCCCCTGTCCGCTGCCCCGTCCCCCTGTCCGCTGCCCCGTCCCCCTGTCCGCTGCCCCGTCCCCCTGTCCGCTGCCCCGTCCCCCTGTCCGCTGCCCCGTCCCCCTGTCCGCTGCCCCGTCCCCCTGTCCGCTGCCCCGTCCCCCTGTCCGCTGCCCCGTCCCCCTGTCCGCTGCCCCGTCCCCCTGTCCGCTGCCCCGTCCCCCTGTCCGCTGCCCCGTCCCCCTGTCCGCTGCCCCGTCCCCCTGTCCGCTGCCCCGTCCCCCTGTCCGCTGCCCCGTCCCCCTGTCCGCTGCCCCGTCCCCCTGTCCGCTGCCCCGTCCCCCTGTCCGCTGCCCCGTCCCCCTGTCCGCTGCCCCGTCCCCCTGTCCGCTGCCCCGTCCCCCTGTCCGCTGCCCCGTCCCCCTGTCCCCTGCCTCGTCCCCCTGTCCCCTGCCCAGTCCCCCCGTCCCCCTGTCCCCTGCCCCGTCCCCCTGTCTACTGCCCTGTCCACTGCCCCGTCCCCCTGTCCTCCACTGCCCTGTCCGCTGCCCCGTCCCCCTGTCCTCCACTGCCCTGTCCGCTGCCCCGTCCCCCTGTCCGCTGCCCCGTCCCCCTGTCCGCTGCCCCGTCCCCCTGTCCCCTGCCCCGTCCCCCTGTCCCCTGCCCCGTCCCTCCTGTCCGCTGCCCCGTCCCTCCTGTCCGCTGCCCCGTCCCCCTGTCCGCTGCCCCGTCCCCCTGTCCACTGCCCTGTCCGCTGCCCCGTCCCTCCTGTCCGCTGCCCCGTCCCCCTGTCCGCTGCCCCGTCCCTCCTGTCCACTGCCCCGTCACCTTCTTACACACACATTGGTCTAGATTTTATCAAGGATCCTATACTGAAAATCAATATACAATATGAACCTACATGTAGGTTTAAAAACCTCTGGTCACTTTCAGAGCTGCATTTGTAATTCTGCACTTAGCACTGGTTCAGAGACCAGACACATCGGTGAAGGTTTATCTCAAGTCACAAGTTTCACAAGACTTTATTAAAGAGGTTGTCCAGTACTTTGACATTTATGGCCTATACTTAGGATAGGTCATCAATGTCTGATGGGCCGGGGTCCGACACCCCGCACCCCCGCTGAGCAGCTGATCCCAGTGGCGGCGGCAGCAGCAGGGGAGTGTAAATGCTAATCTCCGGAGCTGTTCCATCTTCTGACCGTGGCCGGGTACAACACATCCGCCTCCTATTGATTAGAATGGGCGGCAGATGTACAGTACCCGGCCGCTATCAGAAGATGGAGCAGCTCCGGAACTGAGCATATCCAGCCCCTGGACAGAGAGCAGCTGATCAGCGGAGGTGCGGGGTGTCAGACACCGGCCAATCAGATAATGATGACCTATCCTAAGGATAAGCCATCAATGTCACAGTAGTGGACAACCCCTTTAATAAAGTCTTGTGAAACTTGGGACTTGAGATAAACCTTCATCGTTGCGTCTGGTCTCTGAAACACTAAGTGCAGAATTATAAATCCAGCTCTGAATGTGACCAGAGCTTTTTAACACTATGTGTAGGTTCAAATTGAATTTTGATTTTCAGTATGAGATCCTAAGGATAGGCTATCAATGTCAAAGTAGTTGACAACCCCTTTTAAAGGGGCTTTTCCCAAAATTGCAAGTTATCCTTTATCCAAACGTGACTTGATCCCATGAACCCAGTTCTGCAGAGCCTAATTTTGAATGGAGCGGAGGTGCCCATGCTCGACCTACGGGCCTTCATTGTCTATGCTGGAGGAAACAGACTCCATTGCTCCACTATTGTCAGCAGTCCCATAGATATGAGGAGTAGACATTGAACACCTCTGCTCGATTTGTGACTCTTCAAAGCCCCGTTTTTGGGATCGCTGTGACCCCCAGTGATCAGCGAGTTATTCCTACCCTAATGGATAAAAAAAAACATAAATGATTGTTTGGCCGGCATCTGCCCTCCCGAGTCTCCCTTACATAGGTAGGCGCTCTCTGCCGGGTGATCCCATGTTCTCTATGTGAGAGCCGGCAACAATGTGCAGCGACGACATATCTCATAGAGAACAAAAGGAACGTCCGTCCGAAATCAGACATGGCGGATTCTTAAATCCCCCTACATCAAACAATGTTTGGGCTGGCATCTGTCCCCCCCCTGACTCTCCCGTACACAGGGGCGTCTCTCTGCCGAGCCCACCCGTGTTCTCTATGTGAGAGCCGGCAACAATCTGCTCCGGTAACATATCTCATAGAGAACAAAAGGATAGTCTGTCCGAAATCAGACATGGCGGATCCTTAAACTCCATCCCCCCACCATCGTCTATGAGGACCCACATCACATTACACTACCTTCTGCACCCGTCAATATCGGCGCTTTTCAGCTGACATTAGCCTGTGTATGGGCGGCCATTAATAATTACTCTTAGATTTATGGGTGTTTATTGACCCCCCCGTCCCGGGCCACATGCGGGGAGGGGGCTCTTCATGCCGTACATTTTTATTCTGCTCTGGGAACGTTACTGGTGATGTTTACCATCTGTAATATGTGTTTACTTGAGCGAGGACATGGCCGGCGCAGCCGTCCAGAGATAAGCGGCTATCTGATCCTCTGATCTGCCTCTATTAGTATAATCCTCCCAGAGGGGCAGATATCCCCCCCCCCCCATAAAAGTAACCACAAATTGAAATCAAATCTTATCATCATTTTACAGCAATAACTAGTAAATAACTCAGCAGATACTTATACTTTATGCTCCGGAGCTGCATTTATAGTTCTGCTTGGTATCTGGGAGACGCTACTGCTGTTTGATAAACAGAGGTTAACGTGCACTAGTAAATTGTGCCAAAACTATCAACTACTTATGCGGGATCCATAGTGATCCTTGTGGCCCAAACCCGGTCCTCCTCGCAAAGCTGGCGGGCCCGTTACAGGAAATAAATGACCTGAAAATAATCCTCATACCTCCCGCTAAAGCTGTCAATGGAGCTGACAGCCACCCAGAAGGTCTGATGATCCAGAAGTGGACTCAATCGGTGACGACTCTCCTCTGGGTCATAAAGTGACTGCAGATGATTCTGTGGGGGGGGGGGGTTCTTTAATTTTTGGGGGATTTTTCTATGTCTGCCTTGAAGAATTTCACTCCCACAAATAGCCAGGGATGTCCGATGATTATATCGGAGGTCAATTGTGGGCACCTCTGCTCTCTACAAGACGAGCTGGGATCCAGAGCCCTGTTTTTTGGATCGCTGGTGCACCTCCAAACATCAGCAGCTTATCTTCTATTTCTTTATTGCTTCATTAGGGGGACACAGCACCAGCGGTCTCCTGTGTCCCCCAATGAAGGCTCCAAGAAGGAGATTTTTACGGTGAGTTCCCGAAATCTACTTTTCTTTATCGCTTCATTGGGGGACACAGCACCTGCGGTCTCCTGTGTCCCCCTATGAAGGCTCCAGGAAAGAGATTTTACAGGGAGTATCCAAAATCTACTTTTGTTTATTGCTTCATCAGGGGACACAGCACCCCAGGGTCTCCTGTGTCCCCCTATCAAGGCTCCAGGAAAGAGATTTTACAGGGAGTATCCAAAATCTACTTTTCTTTATCAATTCATCAGGGAACACAGCACCCACGGTCTCCTGTGCCCCTCAATGAAGGCTCCAAGAAAGAGATTTTATGGGGAGTACCCAAAATCTACTTTTCTTTATAACTTCATTGGAGTGGCACAGCACCCGTGGTCTTATGTGTCCCTCAATGAAGACTCCAAGAAAGAGAATTTACGGTGAGTACCCAAAATCTACTTATCTTTATCCCTTCATTGGGGGACACAGCACCCGCAGTCTCCTGTGTTCCCCAATGAAGGCTCCAAGAAAGAGATTTTACGGTGAGTACCCAAAATCTACATTTCTTTATCGCTTCATTGGGGGACACACCGCTCCTGTGGTCTCCTGTGTCCCCCTATGAAGACTCCAGGAAAGAGATTTTATGGTGAGTACCCAAAATCTACTTTTCTTTATCCCTTCATTGGGTGACACAGCACCCGTGGTCTCCTGTGTCTCCCAATGAAGGCTCCAAGAAAGAGATTTTATGGTGAGTACCCAAGATCTACTTTTCTTTATTGCTTCTTTGGGGGACTCAGCACCTGTGGTCTCCTGTATCCTCCCAAGAAGGCTCCAAGAAAGAGCTTTTACAGTGGGTACCCAAAATCTACTTTTCTTTATTGCTTCATTGGGGGGGCACAGCACCCGTGGTCACCTGTATCCCTCAATGAAGGCTCTAAGAAAGATATTTTACAGGGAGTACCCAAAATCTACTTTTCTTTATCTCTTCATTGGGGGACACCGCACCCACGGTCTCCTGTGTTCCCCAATGAAGGCTTCAAGAAAGAGATTTTACGGTGAGTACCCAAAATCTACTTTTCTTTATCCCTTCATTGGGGACAAAGGAGACCACGGTTGCTGTGTCCCCCAATGAAGGAAAGTTGGAATTGCAAAGGGATTATTTATTTCTAGACAACGTCCCTCCCTTCCCCAGCTTATCAGCCGGGATAGAACCCATATATTACTGGACAATGGAGACCCTGCCGCTGCAGCACCTCTCCCCCCCCCCCCCCCCCTTCCCAAAGGAGGACGGATCAGTAATGATTGTTCCGCAATTTGAGTCTTCACCTCCCCCCATATTCCTGCATAATATAAGGTGCTGTTGGCGGTCTGGGGTCTCTATGAAATTTGTAAAATGTGTAATAGGATTGATCCTATTCTGTACGATTGGCGGGGGTTCGTCGTCTACATCGGTGGTCTGCAGCCGCACAGTGCTCAATTTTTAGTCCATGACTCACATTTTCTATACTTAGCTCTGCAGATAACAGATCAGGTCTGCTCTTTATGGTCACTTCAGCAATTTAGTGCTAATACGCCAGATTCCTCGGCTGCCTGGAAGTGTAAAAAACGCCGAAAAAAACAGAGCCTCCTGCTGACTCCACATTTCCTGCTCCCGTTTAGTAACGTGCGTCTGGGTGTGAGGGCAATGGGCAATCTACAATATAAAGTCCTGTTCGTTAGTGTATCAGTGCAGGTTAATTGCATCAATATCTTGATACATTGTAGCAAGTTTATCAGGACAGGTGAGAGTTTGGTGCTGCAACACTGATACATTGTATCAAATCCTTGTGTTGGGGCCAATGTCAATACCTACTAGAAAGTTGCAAAACTTTTTACTGTACATCTCACCACCCCTTTAACTGCACCAGGGTCCGCTCCAACTGCAGAATGTGAGCTATTATTATTATTATTATTATTATTTATTTATAGAGCACCATTGATTCCATGGTGCTGTACATGAGAAGGGGGTTACATACAAAATACATATACAAGTTACAGTAGACAGACTAGTACAGAGGGAAGAGGGCCCTGCCCTTGCGGGCTTACATTCTATATGGCCCAACATCCTCTACTTGCACTGATATGTGACGAAATCCTGTAAGAATGACTACTTTCCATGGAAATTTTTGTGCAGCCCTCCTGGCCGCTGCCATGTTGGGGGTCATTATCCGCCGCTCGGAGAGGTAACCGGATTGATTCCTGCTCCTGACTGTACAAATAGCTGCGTAATGAGAAGCATTCGCTGTCGCTTTAATATGAGACAGACATCTCGCAGTCTGGAGCGGTTTATGTGTCTGCGCCGGCGGTGTGCCGGGAGCTTCATATCCGAGACCCCTCCGCCCGATTGTCTTCCGTTCCTGCTTTACATTCCAATTTCAGAGAAGCACCCAGCTTTCCCAAGGTCCTGAATGTCACTAGTCCAGGCCATTAGCTTATCAGTTGCTCATTTACAGCTGCCATTCAGGAGTATAGGAAAGCTGTATGACAGCAGGTGCAGTCACCATTACAGCAGCTAGAGAAGCGGATACCCAGCTTTTCTCATACCCTGCATTACAGATGGTCCATAAAAAATGCGTTTTTCGCTCCTTTATTATTGTAAAACTAGGTAGGTATTCCGTTTTGTCGTCTGAGAAAGCCGTATATGACTCTTTTCCCGTGTCCCAACTTTTCATGGGTCCTGCACTGCCATTTAGGCACCTGGGAATGATGAAGACAATCGGCAGGTGATTGAGAGTTGCCGTTCAGGAGTCTGGGAAAGATGGGTGACGACCAGTATCGTCATTTTTGCTTCCACAGTGTTTGTCTTGGCTTAAAACGAGTCCTGTATTGCAGATTAGCCATTCACATATCTGTTGGGAGACAGTCAGCATGACTGCCAGACCAGCTTCCAGGCTATGCAGCGACATTGATGCACCATGCCGTTCAGGAGCCTGGGGGAGCTACAGTATATATCGCCATTTTTAAGACCGCACTGGTGGTGGTTATGGGCCGCTGCCCTCGCAGAATGTGGCGGCTGCGCAGACGTCGTCCCTGCGGTTGTCACATTTTTCTATGGATTCCTGCAGGCAGCGCGGCATCGATTACTCGCCACATTCTGACAGTCGGACGCGGGATGATGAGATTTATTTCCTGTGACACCTGCGCTATAACGGAGAGGAGGCGACGCAGCCGCTGCCGGGTAAGGACCGACAAGGTTCCTGCAAAAGAAACCCACCGGGAGACTAACGTGTCAGAAGGAGGGGGGAGTCCTGGCATCTCAACCATTTCCTCAGGAGATTACAGACACGCTTTACTGGTCTTTATAGGCAGGGGCCCCATGACAAACACGCATGGCATCCCGATATAAGAAGAGTCAGATGTGTATGCAGACGAGGGAGAGTCGCGTTCTACAGCTGCAGTAGACTTTATTGTCACCCGGACAGTAAACACTGCGATCAACATCAGCGAAGCTGCATTCATTGGAACACAGAAGTGATTGGTATTAGTCATGTACATGGCAAGCAATACCTTTAGGATCAGCGTAACGTCGGGTGCTCTCCTTTAGGATCAGCGCAACGTCGGGTGCTCTCCTTTAGGATCAGTGCAGCGTCGGGTGTTCTCCTTTAGGATCAGCATAACACCGGGTGATCTCCATTAGGATCAGCGTAACGTCAGGTGCTCTCCTTTAGGATCAGCGTAACATCGGTTGCTCTCCTTTAGGATCAGCGCAGCGTCGGGTGTTCTCCTTTAGGATCAGCGCAACGCCGGGTGCTCTCCTTTAGGATCAGCGCAACGCTGGGTGCTCTCCTTTAGGATCAGCGCAACGCCGGGTGATCTCCTTTAGGATCAGCATAACACCAGGTGCTCTCCTTTAGGATCAGCGCAATGCCGGGTGCTCTCCTTTAGGATCAGCGCAACGCCGGGTGCTCTCCTTTAGGATCAGCGCAACACCAGGTGATCTCCTTTAGGATCAGCGCAACACCGGGTGATCTCCTTTAGGATCAGCATAACACCGGGTGATCTTCTTTAGGATCAGCGCAGCACAGGGTGATCTCCTTTAGAATCAGCGCAACGCCGGGTGCTCTCCTTTAGGATCAGTGCAACGCCGGGTGCTCTCCTTTAGGATCAGCGCAACGCCGGGTGCTCTCCTTTAGGATCAGCGCAACGCCGGGTGCTCTCCTTTAGGATCAGCGCAACGCCGGGTGCTCTCCTTTAGGATCAGCGCAACGCCGGGTGCTCTCCTTTAGGATCAGCGCAACGCCGGGTGCTCTCCTTTAGGATCAGCGCAACGCCGGGTGCTCTCCTTTAGGATCAGCGCAACGCCGGGTGCTCTCCTTTAGGATCAGCGCAACGCCGGGTGCTCTCCTTTAGGATCAGCGCAACGCCGGGTGCTCTCCTTTAGGATCAGCGCAATGCCGGGTGCTCTCCTTTAGGATCAGCGCAACGCCGGGTGCTCTCCTTTAGGATCAGCGCAACGGCGGATGATCCAAGACCTGACCGGAGCTTCGCCAGTGTCACCTCTGCCCTACAACGCCCGCTCCATTTCTTTGCACCCCCCATATTTCAGAAATGTTAGGATTCACAAACCTTCTCCTGTGATGGAAAATTCTTCTCCAGGAGGCAGAATAATGAGATAATTCAGATGTGTCCGGGTCATATGCAGCCCACCCCCTGCTGCAGCCCACCCCCTGCTATAGCCCACCCCCTGCTATAGCCCACCCCCTTCTATAGCCCACCCCCTGCGATACCCTCCATCACCACAGTAGCCCCTCACTCACACTTATAGGTGGGTAATTGTTTCCTCATGTGACAATGGAAAATCTCATAAAAGATCCTGACTGCCGTCCATCAGCTGAGGCCTCCGCTCCGAGCCACGGTCAGACGGTAAATAATACTGTCATACAAGTGTCATGGCTGCCAAAACGTATACAGTAATCTGGAGTAGTGGCGGCACAATGGTAATAATCCAGCATGAGCAGAACGGTCCACATGGGATTAGTGCAAACTCCTACAGAATATTGGATTCTGCACAACTAGAAAAACCACAACCTAAATATCGAGTGCATAGTCACAATTTTGCCCCAGTAATTTATTTTTTTTTTCCTTAAAACAGCCCCGAGTGTCACCGCACAGAGAGGCGCGTTCTTCACCGTTGTACTCCATGCTACAAGTCGCAATAAAAGCTTTCATGTTTCTTTTCAGGACTGTTCCAGCTTCGAAGAATATAACATCGCAGCGCAGCTCCTTCCCTTGGCCACCGCGTTCTGTAGGGTGAGTGCTGCAGGAATTGTCGTATCCTCTATATGTGCTACTCATTTACAGGGATATTCCCTTTTTGACCATTTAGACTTCTGTTATGCAATTAATGGCTGATGGGCACAGTTGTTCTTTTAGCCAAGTAAAAGATTGAATTGACTGGGTGGAATTGTAAGGTCTGTGCCGGTATCCTGCCCGAAAGGACTGTGCCGGTATCCTGCCCGAAAGGTCTGTGCCGGTATCCTGCCCGAAAGGTCTGTGCCGGTATCCTGCCCGAAAGGTCTGTGCCGGTATCCTGCCCGAAAGGTCTGTGCCGGTATCCTGCCCGAAAGGTCTGTGCCGGTATCCTGCCCGAAAGGTCTGTGCCGGTATCCTGCCCGAAAGGTCTGTGCCGGTATCCTGCCCGAAAGGTCTGTGCCGGTATCCTGCCCGAAAGGTCTGTGCCGGTATCCTGCCCGAAAGGTCTATGCCGGGATCCTGCCCGAAAGGTCTGTGCCGGGATCCTGCCCGAAAGGTCTGTGCCGGGATCCTGCCCGAAAGGTCTGTGCCGGTATCCTGCTCGAAAGGTCTGTGCCGGTATCCTGCCCGAAAGGTCTGTGCCGGTTTCCTGCCCGAAAGGTCTGTGCCGGTATCCTGCCCGAAAGGTCTGTGCCGGTATCCTGCCCGAAAGGTCTGTGCCGGTATCCTGCCTGAAAGGTCTGTGCCGGTATCCTGCCTGAAAGGTCTGTGCCGGTATCCTGCCCGAAAGGTCTGTGCCGGTATCCTGCCCGAAAGGTCTGTGCCGGTATCCAGCCCGAAAGGTCTGTGCCGGTATCCTGCCTGAAAGGTCTGTGCCGGTATCCTGCCTGAAAGGTCTGTGCCGGTATCCTGCCTGAAAGGTCTGTGCCGGTATCCTGCCTGAAAGGTCTGTGCCGGTATCCTGCCTGAAAGGTTTGTGCCGGTATCCTGCCTGAAAGGTCTGTGCCGGTATCCTGCCTGAAAGGTTTGTGCCGGTATCCTGCCTGAAAGGTCTGTGCCGGTATCCTGCCCGGAAGGTCTGTGCCGGTATCCTGCCCGGAAGGTCTGGGCCGGTATCCTGCCTGTAAGGTCTGGGCCGGTATCGTGCCCGGAAGGTCTGGGCCGGTATCGTGCCCGGAAGGTCTGGGCCGGTATCGTGCCCGGATGGTCTGGGCCGGTATCGTGCCCGGATGGTCTGGGCCGGTATCGTGCCCGGATGGTCTGGGCCGGTATCGTGCCCGGAAGGTCTGGGCCGGTATCGTGCCCGGAAGGTCTGGGCCGGTATCGTGCCCGGAAGGTCTGGGCCGGTATCGTGCCTGTAAGGTCTGGGCCGGTATCGTGCCTGGAAGGTCTGGGCCGTTATCGTGCCCGGAAGGGGAGAACAAATCTGCCCACAATTGAATTCCGTGGGTTCTTGAGACCCCACAGCATAATAAATGTAGGGGGGGTTAATAAAAAAATGAGTATACTCCCCTCTCCACTCACAGTCTCCTCACCTCAGCCGGATGCTCGCTCCTCCATTGGTTCCCTCTGGCTCTGGTCTTCATGGCAGGTAGCGTCGTCTTCCACGTCTTCTTCCGGTCTGCTCTGGTACCTCCTACTGTACATTAAGGAGGCCTCGGGTGACACCGGTCCGGGTGCTGCGACGTCATAACGTGCCGCACTTCCTTCCCGCGCTTTGGATGACGCCAACCTACCCACAGCTTACACAGCGCAGGATGCGCCGATGCAGAGAAAAGGAAGACGCGGAGGCGGACGTCACCTCCAAGAAGACCAGAAGAGACGGAGACAGGACAACTTTTTACATTTTAATTTTTGGGCTTGGTGCAATGCGAGACTTTCTAACCCGAAGGGGTTAATATTCCATTTGTCTCCTGTTTATTGTGATCTTGTGTAAATCTCGGATATTGTCATTTTCTTTGTTTTCTTCAGCGCGCTCCGGAGACGGGAAATGTTAATCCTCCATTCTGCATTCTCATGGAGAGTCATCCACTTGTGCAATGCGGAGGGGGGATATAGCGCCCCGACCCTTCCCCCGTATCGCTATATTAATAACCTGCGGGGGTTTATTGTGTTACCGGGATTCAGACACGTTTCTTTTAGGAAATGCAGCCGTGATTCACCGTGTTTGGTGTGTGTCGTCTGCACAGACCGTGAGCGCGGCGCTCGCCTCGTCGCTGACTTCCTGTTGTTCACAATGTAAGAATTCTCCTGACTGTAAGGAAATGGCTTTCTCATTAATCTCCTTATATCACCGCGCGCCATAAATTAATTAATGGATTGTTAGGTTCTGACGCGAGTGAGTAAAGATTGGAAAACTCTCCTTCTTAAAGGGGCAGGAATCCGGCAGTCTGGCTGCTCTCAGCCACTTTCTTGTATTAGGTGAAGTATAAAAACGCTTTATATCTGCATGTAGGCACCTTGTATAAGGTGCAGGCACGTAGACGTATTATAATGGGTACAGCATGTGGGTGCACAGTATTGGGTGCGTGGGTGCACAGTATTGGGTGCGTGGGTGCA
The DNA here is from genome assembly GCF_048569485.1 of Anomaloglossus baeobatrachus. NCBI lineage: Eukaryota > Metazoa > Chordata > Amphibia > Anura > Aromobatidae > Anomaloglossus > Anomaloglossus baeobatrachus. The sequence goes on from NC_134362.1 coordinate 35,067,136, forward strand.
CAGTATTGGTTGGGTGCGTGGGTGCACAGTATTGGGTGCACAGTATTGGATGCGTGGGTTCACAGTATTGGGTGCACAGTATTGGGTGCATGGGTGCACAGTATTAGGTGCGTGGGTGCACAGTATTGGTTGGGTGCGTGGGTGCACAGTATTGGGTGTACAGTATTGGATGCGTGGGTTCACAGTATTGGGTGCACAGTATTGGGTGCGTGGGTGCACAGTGTTGGGTGCACAGTATTGGATGTGTGGGTGCACAGTATTGGGTGCACAGTATTGGGTGCGTGGGTGCACAGTGTTGGGTGCACAGTGTTGGGTGCACAGTGTTGGGTGCACAGTGTTGGGTGCACAGTGTTGGGTGCACAGTGTTGGGTGCACAGTGTTGGGTGCACAGTCTTGGGTACGTGGGTGCACAGTATTGAGTGCACAGTATTGGGTGCACAGTATTGGGTGCACAGTATTGGGTGCACAGTATTGGGTGCGTGGGTGCACAGTATTGGATGCACAGTATTGGGGTGTGAGTGCACAGTATTGGATGCACAGTATTGGGTGCGTGGGTGCACAGTATTGGATGCACAGTATTGGGGTGTGAGTGCACAGTATTGGATGCACAGTATTGGGTGCGTGAGTGCACAGTATTGAGTGCACAGTATTGAGTGCACAGTATTGAGTGCACAGTATTGAGTGCACAGTATTGAGTGCACAGTATTGGGTGCGTGAGTGCACAGTATTGAGTGCACAGTATTGGGTGCGTGGATGCACAGTATTGAGTGCACAGTATTGAGTGCACAGTATTGAGTGCACAGTATTGAGTGCACAGTATTGGGTGCGTGGATGCACAGTATTGAGTGCACAGTATTGAGTGCACAGTATTGAGTGCACAGTATTGAGTGCACAGTATTGAGTGCACAGTATTGAGTGCACAGTATTGAGTGCACAGTATTGAGTGCACAGTATTGAGTGCACAGTATTGGGTGCGTGAGTGCACAGTATTGAGTGCACAGTATTGGGTGCGTGGGTGCACAGTATTGAGTGCACAGTATTGGGTGCGTGCGTGCACAGTATTGAGTGCACAGTATGGGTGCGTGGATGCACAGTATTGAGTGCACAGTATTGGGTGCGTGAGTGCACAGTATTGAGTGCACAGTATTGGGTGCGTGGGTGCACAGTATTGAGTGCACAGTATTGGGTGCGTGAGTGCACAGTATTGAGTGCACAGTATTGGGTGCGTGGGTGCACAGTATTGAGTGCACAGTATTGGGTGCGTGCGTGCACAGTATTGAGTGCACAGTATGGGTGCGTGGATGCACAGTATTGGGTGCGTGGGTGCAAGGTATTGGGTGCATGGTATTGGATGCACAGTATTGGGTGCACGGTATTGGGTGCATGGTATTGGATGCACAGTATTGGGTGCACGGTATTGGGTGCATGGTATTGGATGCACAGTATTGGGTGCACGGTATTGGGTGCATGGTATTGGATGCACAGTATTGGGTGCATGGTATTGGATGCACAGTATTGGGTGCACGGTATTGGGTGCATGGTATTGGATGCACAGTATTGGGTGCGTGGGTGCAAGGTATTGGGTGCATGGTATTGGATGCACAGTATTGGGTGCGTGGGTGCACAGTATTGGGTGCGTGGGTGCACAGTATTGGGTGCGTGGGTGCACAGTATTGGGTGCGTGGGTGCACAGTATTGGGTGCGTGGGTGCACAGTATTGGGTGCGTGGGTGCACAGTATTGGGTGCGTGGGTGCACAGTATTGGGTGCGTGGGTGCACAGTATTGGGTGCGTGGGTGCACAGTATTGGGTGCGTGGGTGCAAGGTATTGGGTGCATGGTATTGGATGCACAGTATTGGGTGCGTGGGTGCACAGTACATGGCACGTAGGTGCATGATATCAGGGGCATTACAATGTGTGACTGTTTTGCAGCTGATTTCACTTAGCGTCCACAAGTATACATTGTAGTTAAACACCACAAGTCCCAGCACCCCCGCTCCCTGCAGCATAGTGACTTGTCTGGAGTGCGGTCTGGATCATCACCAGTGACCGCTATTTCCAGATCATCGCTGTCCTCTCCATCTTTGCTCTTTTTTCTGTGTGCACCTGTCCATAATCTCCTCTCGCGATCTTCATCCTCTCGACCTTGCACTTCAGAACTTTGGAGGAAGAAAGGGACAATTACTCCAAAAACGAGGAACATTCTTGTAATATAAGTTGCGCCTTGTCAGGAAGCAGACGCCCCCCCCCCCCACCCCACTCCCCGTCCCGCCACAAATCTTTCCTACAGGAGCCCGCACTCTGCTTGTGACCTTAGTGTTATATGAAACAAGAGTTTCTTAAAGTGAAATCACCTGTAGAAGGCGAGGTGTGTAGACAGCGCCCCCTGTATGTCGTGAGGACGCCGACATCAACGCATGGGAACATGACAAATCCTGACCATCACCAAACGACTCGTCCGTGCTTCAGTGGCACAGCTCTGATAGGAGCATAATCTGCATCTAGTGCAGCGGATTAAATGCAGAGCATCGCAACCGTGCATCAGGGAAAGCTGATCTATACATACATTCTGCAACCATATATATTCTCCCAATGAAAGGGAACATAACTGACCCAGGATCAGTACAAGATAATTAATGTAATGTATGTACACAGTGACTGCACCAGCAGAATAGTGAGTGCAGCTCTGGAGGATAATACAGGAGGTAACTCAGGATCAGTAATGTATGTACACAGTGACTGCACCAGCAGAATAGTGAGTGCAGCTCTGGAGTATAATACAGGAGGTAACTCAGGATCAGTACAAGATAATTAATGTAATGTATATACACAGTGACTGCACCAGCAGAATAGTGAGTGCAGCTCTGGAGTATAGTACAGGATGTAACTCAGGATCAGTACAAGATAAGTAATGTAATGTATGTACACAGTGACTGCACCAGCAGAATAGCGAGTGCAGCTCTGGAGGATAATACAGGATGTAACTCAGGATCAGTACAGGCTAAGTAATATAATAGGTATGTACACAGTGACTGCACCAGCAGAATAGTGAGTGCAGCTCTGAAGTACAATGGCTCAGTACTGGATAAATAATATAAATAGAGCTGTACTTTTCTGAAATATTGATTAGGGGTGGTATAATCTTTGGGGGGTTTTATTACGATTTGATATTTGCAGATTCTCCTGAATTTATTTTCTATTCCTGTAGAGATTTTAGTATTGGCGGTAAGTACAGATCAGCTAAGGTCAAAATTCTTGATTTGCCCCAATCCAGAAATAACCTCAGATTTTGGAAGTAAGAGGATCACGGTGTTTGGAGCGCGGCTAAGCCCCAAAGACCCGAGTCCACAAAGAGAAGACACGTCTATTCTGGTTATGTAATAATAAAGTTTTGCTGCGCACTACAGCGGTATTTGTGGGCCGGCTCTGCAGATCACAGCCGCGCAGTGCGCCCTCCCTGAGGCCTTATCCACAAAATCTCCTTTTTAGTCCTTGACCAGTTTAATTTCTATCCATCTGGTAAAAATAAAATCCTAAACTGTCTTTATCCCCCCCCCAGCCTCCAGAGGCTCCGGGACTATTCCCTGAGATCCCATTCATCAGGGAACCCATCTCCGCTAATCACTCCCCACCCACAATCACTACTTCCCTGCTTACAGGAGGAATTTACATAATTGGCAAAGTTAGTTTGTTATTCCCTTACATTACTGCTCCACTGATGGTGAGTGCAGCTCTGGAGTATAATACAGGATGTAACTCAGGATCAGTACAGGATAAATAATGTAATGTATGTACACAGTGACTGCACCAGCAGAATAGTGAGTGCAGCTCTGGAGTATAATACAGGATGTAACTCAGGATCAGTACAGGATAAATAATGTAATGTATGTACACAGTGACTGCACCAGCAGAATAGTGAGTGCAGCTCTGGGGTATAATACAGGATTTAACTCAGGATCAGTACAGGATAAGTAATGTAATGTATGTACACAGTGACTGCACCAGCAGAATAGAGAGTGCAGCTCTGGAGTATAATACAGGATGTAACTCAGGATCAGTACAGGATAAATAATGTAATGTATGTACACAGTGACTGCACCAACAGAATAGTGAGTGCAGCTCTGGGGTATAATACAGGATTTAACTCAGGATCAGTACAGGATAAGTAATGTAATGTATGTACACAGTGACTGCACCAGCAGAATAGAGTGTGCAGCTCTGGAGTATAATACAGGAGGTAACTCAGGATCAGTACAGGATAAGTAATGTAATGTATGTACATAGTGACTGCACCAGCAGAATAGTGAGTGCAGCTCTGGGGTATAATACAGGATGTAACTCAGGATCAGTACAGGATAAGTAATGTAATGTATGTACACAGTGACTGCACCAGCAGAATAGTGAGTGCAGCTCTGGGGTATAATACAGGATGTAACTCAGGATCAGTACAGGATAAATAATGTAATGTATGTACACAGTGACTGCACCAGCAGAATAGTGAGTGCAGCTCTGGGGTATAATACAGGATTTAACTCAGGATCAGTACAGGATAAGTAATGTAATGTATGTACACAGTGACTGCACCAGCAGAATAGAGAGTGCAGCTCTGGAGTATAATACAGGATGTAACTCAGGATCAGTACAGGATAAATAATGTAATGTATGTACACAGTGACTGCACCAGCAGAATAGTGAGTGCAGCTCTGGGGTATAATACAGGATTTAACTCAGGATCAGTACAGGATAAGTAATGTAATGTATGTACACAGTGACTGCACCAGCAGAATAGAGTGTGCAGCTCTGGAGTATAATACAGGAGGTAACTCAGGATCAGTACAGGATAAGTAATGTAATGTATGTACATAGTGACTGCACCAGCAGAATAGTGAGTGCAGCTCTGGGGTATAATACAGGATGTAACTCAGGATCAGTAATGTAATGTATGTACACAGTGACTGCACCAGCAGAATAGTGAGTGCAGCTCTGGGGTATAATACAGGCGGTAACTCAGGATCAGTACAGGATAAGTAATGTAATGTATGTACACAGTGACTGCACCAGCAGAATAGTGAGTGCAGCTCTGGGGTATAATACAGGATGTAACTCAGGATCAGTACAGGATAAGTAATGTAATGTATGTACACAGTGACTGCACCAGCAGAATAGTGAGTGCAGCTCTGAAGTATAATACAGGAGGTAACTCAGGATCAATACAGGATAAGTAATGTAATGTACTCAGTGACTGCACCAGCAGAATAGTGAGTGCAGCTCTGGGGTATAATACAGGATGTAACTCAGGATCAGTACAGGATAAGTAATGTAATGTATGTACACAGTGACTGCACCAGCAGAATAGTGAGTGCAGCTCTGGGGTATAATACAGGATGTAACTCAGGATCAGTACAGGATAAGTAATGTAATGTATGTACACAGTGACTGCACCAGCAGAATAGTGAGTGCAGCTCTGGGGTATAATACAGGATGTAACTCCGGATCAGTACAGGATAAGTAATGTAATGTACTCAGTGACTGCACCAGCAGAATAGTGAGTGCAGCTCTGGAGTATAATACAGGATGTAACTCAGGATCAGTACAGGATAAGTAATGTAATCTATGTACATAGTGACTGCACCAGCAGAATAGTGAGTGCAGCTCTGGAGTATAATACAGGATGTAACTCAGGATCAGTACAGGATAAATAATGTAATGTATGTACACAGTGACTGCACCAGCAGAATAGTGAGTGCAGCTTTGGAGCATAATACAGGAGGTAACTCAGGATCAGTACAAGATCAGTAACGTAATGTATGTACACAGTGACTGCACCAGTGAGTGCAGCTCTGGAGCATAATACAGAAGGTAACTCAGGATCAGTACAGGATCAGTAATGTAATGTATGTGCACAGTGACTGCACCAGCAGAATAGTGAGTGCAGCTCTGGGGTATAATACAGGATGTAACTCAGGATCAGTACAGGATAAGTAATGTAATGTATGTACACGGTGACTGCATCAGCAAAATAGTGAGTGCAGCTCTGGAGCATAATACAGGAGGTAACTCAGGATCAGTACAGGATCAGTAATGTAATGTATGTGCACAGTGACTGCACCAGCAGAATAGTGAGTGCAGCTCTGGGGTATAATACAGGATGTAACTCAGGATCAGTACAGGATAAGTAATGTAATGTATGTACACAGTGACTCCACCAGCAGAATAGTGAGTGCAGCTCTGGAGTATAATACAGGATGTAACTCAGGATCAGTACAGGATCAGTAATGTAATGTATGTACACAGTGACTGCACCAGCAGAATAGTGAGTGCAGCTCTGGAGTATAATACAGGATGTAACTCAGGATCAGTACAGGATAAGTAATGTAATGTATGTACACAGTGACTGCACCAGCAGAATAGTGAGTGCAGCTCTAGAGCATAGTGCAGAAGGTAACTCAGGATCAGTAATGTGATGTATGTACACAGTGATTGTATTAGGTGTGTGTGTATATGCGGAGATCTGCACCATCCAGCTCCTGGTTGTGTACCGTTCCTTACATTCCTGCCGTCTCCTGTGTGTGAAATGTGAGCTGAGCTTTACTCTTGTACCTGGTGTCAGGGGAAACCTCCGGCAGTGTAATCTTAGGCTGGATGTGGCAGATCCCAGATATTGACCCTCACTTAGTGGTGACAGGAAGAAATGCTGAGCCCGCTCCTTTCAGGCCTCTCTCCATATTGACTTTGACCTCCATTCCTATGGGGAGTAGTCAAGTGCCTTGTACCCCCCAGTGTTTTGTTAATGAGTCAGTCTGGCCTTGTGTGACCCGGTCACTGGTGGGTTAATATAGGTCAGGGGCAGTCTCATTCCTGTTTTGTCTGTCATCCCTCGTAAGTCAATCATCCTTACCCTGTCTGCTGCGACAGACGGTAACACCCTGTAATTCTACCTATATAGTAACCCCTGTGACTGACAGCTGGCCCATTCATCTTGTAAAATGTAATGGACGATAAATTATATCCCTTTGTTTCATTATATCTTTGTATAATGCTTTGTCTACTATAATACTGCTCCCTATGTACAAAAATAAAACTACTATAATACTGCCCCCTATGTACAAGAATATAACTACTATAATACTGCTCCTATGTACAAGAATATAACTACTATAATACTGTCCCTATGTACAAGAATACAACTGCTATAATACTGCTCCTATGTACAAGAATATAACTACTAGAATACTGCCCCCTATGTACAAGAATATAACTACTATAATACTGCTCCTATGTACAAGAATATAACTACTATAATACTGCTCCTAAATACAAGAATATAACGACTATAATACTGCCCCTATATACAAGAATATAACTACTATAATACTGCTCCTATGTACAAGAATAGAACTACTATAATACTGCCCCTATGTACAAGAATATAACTACTATAATACTGCTCCCTATGTACAAAAATAAAACTACTATAATACTGCCCCCTATGTACAAAAATATAACTACTATAATACTGCTCCTATGTACAAGAATATAACTACTATAATACTGTCCCTATGTACAAGAATACAACTGCTATAATACTGCTCCTATGTACAAGAATATAACTACTAGAATACTGCCCCCTATGTACAAGAATATAACTACTATAATACTGCTCCTATGTACAAGAATATAACTACTATAATACTGCTCCTAAATACAAGAATATAACGACTATAATACTGCCCCTATATACAAGAATATAACTACTATAATACTGCTCCTATGTACAAGAATAGAACTACTATAATACTGCCCCCTATGTACAAGAATATAACTACTATAATACTGCTCCTATGTACAAGAATATAACTACTATAATACTGCTCCTATGTACAAGAATATAACTACTATAATACTGCCCCCTATGTACAAGAATATAACTACTATAATACTGCCCCCTATGTACAAGAATATAACTACTATAATACTGCCCCTATGTACAAGAATATAACTACTATAATACTGTCCCTATGTACAAGAATATAACTACTATAATCAGGGCTGTGGAGTCGGTAAGCCAATCCTTCGACTCCGACTCCTCAAATTCTCTTGCACCGACTCCGACTCCGACTCCGGCTCCGACTCCGACTCCTACATATATTGCTTATAGTTAGGTGAAAAATTTATTGTAGTACATGAATATGTGTATGTGAACATCAGACATTTAATAATTTTTATGATACAATAATCAAGATATTTGGATAGAACATAAAATATATTTATTGGAATACAACTTTAGAACACAAAAAACTGTAATAAATTGTAAATATGTAATACACTATGTAATATACAGTAGATTACATATATATCTTGTGTGTGTATACACTGTGTATATATATATTACATATTTACAATTTATTAGTTTTTTGTGTTCTAAAGTTGTATTCCAATAAATATTTTATGTTCTATCCAAATATCTTGATTATTGTATCATAAAAACAATTAAATGTCTGATGTTCACATTGTACTACAATACATTTTTCACTTAAATATAAGCATTATACTAAATGTTATTATTTAGTAAAATATTCAGCACATTCTGCATTGCACTCCTGTCCCCAATTTATTATATATTTTAGGAGTCGGAGTCGGTGCATTTTATACCGACTCCGACTCCGACTCCACCAAAATGAGCTCCGACTCCGACTCCACGACTCCGACTCCACAGCCCTGACTATAATACTGCTCCTATGTACAAGAATATAACTGCTATTATACTGCCCCTATGTACAAGAATATAACTACTATAATACTGCCCCTATATACAAGAATATAACTACTATAATACTGCCCCTATATACAAGAATATAACTACTATAATACTGCTCCTATGTACAAGAATATAACTACTATAATACTGCCCCTATATACAAGAATATAACTACTATAATACTGCCCCCTATGTACAAGAATATAACTACTATAATACTGCTCCTATGTACAAGAATATAACTACTATAATACTGCCCCCTATGTACATGAATATAACTACTATAATACTGCTCCCTATGTACAAGAATATAACTACTATAATACTGCTCCTATGTACAAGAATATAACTGCTATAATACTGCCCCTATGTACAAGAATATAACTACTATAATACTGCTCCTATGTACAAGAATATGACTATAATACTGCCCCTATATACAAGAATATAACTACTATAATACTGCTCCTATGTACAAGAATATAACTACTATAATACTGCCCCTATGTACAAGAATATAACTACTATAATACTGCTCCTATATACAAGAATATAACTACTATAATACTGCTCCTATGTACAAGAATATAACTACTATAATACTGCTCCTATGTACAAGAATATAACTACTATAATACTGCTCCTATGTACAAGAATATAACTACTATAATACTGCTCCTATGTACAAGAATATAACTACTATAATACTGCTCCTATATACAAGAATATAACTACTAAAATACTGCTCCTATATACAAGAATATAACTACTATAATACTGCCCCTATATACAAGAATATAACGACTATAATACTGCTCCTATGTACAAGAATATAACTACTATAATACTGCCCCTATATACAAGAATATAACGACTATAATACTGCTCCTATATACAAGAATATAACTACTATAATACTGCCCCTATGTACAAGAATATAACTACTATAATACTGCCCCTATGTACAAGAATATAACTACTATAATACTGCCCCCTATGTACAAGAATATAACTACTATAATACTGCTCCTATGTACAAGAATATAACTACTATAATACTGCGCCTATGTACAAGAACATACCGTATTTTTCGGACCATAAGACGCACTTTTTTTCCCCCAAATGTTGGGGGAAAGTTGGGGGTGCGTCTTATGGTCTGACTGTGGCTGCGGGGAATGAGGGTGCTGCGGTGGAGCGGGTCATCGGGGGCACGAGCAGGCTACTATAGCAGCCTGCCGTGACCACGTGTGCCCGCTCATTAGATATGCACGCCCATCCTCCCGCCCATTTCTCAGCGCAGAAGCCGGCGCTGACAGGTGGGTGGGAGGACGAGCGGGGACGCGCGCATAGTAAAGAGCCGGTCCACATGATCACCCCTGGCAATTACAGCCTGGAGTGATCATGTGCGGCTGTATTCACTGCCCCCGCACATCATTATCAGCGCGGGGTGCAGTGAATCAGTACACTCACCCGTCCCCGTGTGTGGAGCCGTTCCCCCGCAGCACGCGATGTCTTCCTGTCTGTGCCGGTCAGCTGATCTGTGCTGATCGGCACAGACAGGAAGATATCGCGTGCTGCAGGGGAACGGCTCCACACACGCAGGTCAGCGGCGCAGAGAGGAAGATGATCGGTGCTGGAGGGAGTGAGGAAAAGGTGAGTATAAACGTTTGTTTTTTTTTCTCTGTGCTATAGGATACAGGCCATATACCAGGATGGTATATGAGCACGATGGGGGCATATAGCAGGATGGGAGTATATGAACAGGAGGGATGGGGGGTATATGAACAGGATGGAAGTATATGAACAGGATGGGGGTATATGAACAGGATGGATGGGGGGTATATGAGCAGGATGGGGGTATATGAACAGGATGGATGGGGGGTATATGAACAGGATGGATGGGGGGTATATGAACAGGATGGGGGGTATATGAACAGGATGGGGGGTATATGAACAGGATGGGGGTATATGAACAGGATGGGGGTATATGAACAGGATGGGGGTATATGAACAGGATGGGGGTATATGAACAGGATGGGGGTATATGAACAGGATGGGGGTATATGAATAGGATGGGGGTATATGAACAGGATGGGGGTATATAAAGAGGATGGGGGTATATGAAGAGGATGGGGGTATATGAAGAGGATGGGGGTATATGAACAGGATGGGAGTATATGAGCAGGATGGATGGGGGGTATATGAACAGGATGGGGGTATATGAACAGGATGGGAGTATATGAGCAGGACGGATGGGGGGTATATGAACAGGATGGGGGGTATATGAACAGGATGGGGGGTATATGAACAGGATGGGGGGTATATGAACAGGATGGGGGGTATATGAACAGGATGGGGGGTATATGAACAGGATGGGGGTATATGAACAGGATGGGGGTATATGAACAGGATGGGGGTATATGAACAGGATGGGGGTATATGAACAGGATGGGGGTATATGAACAGGATGGGGGTATATGAATAGGATGGGGGAATATGAGCAGGATGCTGGTATATAAGCAGGATGGGGGTTTATAGCAGGATCATATACAAGGCAGGAGGATCATTACCAGGATGGGGTACCTTAATAGAGAATTTGGGGACATTACCCCCATAACAGTGTCAGCAGCAGATCCTCGCCCCATAACAGTGTGTCATGACCACATTTTTATGCTTAAAGTTTTATTTTCCTATTTTCCTCCTCTAAAACCAGGGTGCGTCTTATAGTCCGGTGCGTCTTATAGTCCGAAAAATACGGTAACTACTATAATACTGCTACTATGTAGAAAAATATAACTGCTATAATACTGCCCCCTATGTACAAGAATATAACTGCTATAATACTGCCCCTATGTACAAGAATATAACTACTATAATACTGCCCCTATGTAGCAGATTGTATCTCCTGTGTTGTCAGTCTTCCTATTTCTTGAGTCCGGTACATGGGTGATCAGTAGAGCGGCTTGGGCCGGCGGATGTTACACCGCTCTCTGGTATTTGTGCTATGCTGTTATTAGGTGATAATTATTCGTTGTGGTTTCTCACCTGCCTTTTTTATGTTCTTGTTAAAATGTTAGACCCGAATGAATCTATATTTGTCTCTTTGGTGTCGGTGTACACAGAGTGGACGGATCTTGTGCCAGACGGGTTATTTTAGATAGACGGTAGTTGTATTTGTCTTGTAGTTATGGTTTTTACTTAGGTCTTACTTTAGAACTGCCATAAAACTGTCAGGACATTGAAAACTTCCATTCAGTGCACAATAAAAAAAATCTTCTTAGTAAAGGATCAAGTGTCCTTTCTCAGGAGCCGATAAACTTCCTGTAACGAGCGCTAGTCCGTGCTGTCAGTAGTCAACCGTCAAACGCGGACTTTCATCTTCATGTAAAACTGATTCCGGGTGGAGCATTCGCTTCCGGTCTCGACACATCCGTTTCTGCTCCGCGACGTATGCTACTGACCATCCAAAAATTGTATATTCTCAACGACGAGGTCTTATTCACACACCAAAGTTTTTTCTCATCCTCAAAACGTGGATTTTTTTTTTTTTTTTGTGTATTTTTTTTATTATTTTTATATCCCCAAAAATTGTAATGTGCCTATATATATCAAAGGGGGAAAAAATCACAGATCCTGGCATGAGAATAACTCTTAACCCCAAATTCTTAGAAGGATGGGATCTTCAACAATTGAGGCTTTTCTCGTCTTTTGGTCGTATTTGCCTCGGCAAGAACAGTCGGCCATCGTTGCCCCATCTATGAAGTCCTTCACGGTGCATTGTCTCCATGCAGAGTGTTTTCAAGATAGAAAATATGCCGCTTATTACGTGAGATTGTGCACTCTGCCGGAAATATCCTAAATCCTAATTTCACGCCTTTTTCCAGACCACAGTTTCCGGGCTGATAGCGGGTCTACTGACCCCAAATTAGCAGTTGAGGCTGTTGAGTTTCGGTTGGGAGACTCGTTCCTCGTACGGAAAACACAGTTCGTCTTATGTTGCTGAAGACATTATGGATTTCACGCTTTGGAATGCAAATGCTGAGCGGTGCGGCATGTTTACAAGCAGATCAGTTTTTGCCAGTTTGGATTTTTCTGTGGTTTTGTCCTTTGCCAAAATTCCACAGTTTAAGAGACCAATCATACCCATCAGATGACCATCGGACTGGCCAACATCCATCTCAGCTGGCTCTTTCGGCTGAATGCTTCTATGTTTTCTGAAACCACCAGATATGTCCGATCTCCAGGAGAACAATAGAAGAATGTGTTAGTCATACAACTGGTGATAGGTGTCCATCGGTTGTCTGATTTTTGGGTTTCGTAGACCACAATTGACACTAAATGCAGTTTATCGTCTCGTAACCACGTTAGATGGCTGAGGGTAAAGACGGCAGTGGCTGCAGTACAGCCGGATATTAGGTCAGCCATGGCGTCCTTATCTTCACCTTGTGTCTATCATGGATTCAGCTTTGGTTGTCTGATTCTTGGGTTTCGTAGACTACAATTGACACTAAATGCAGTTTATCGTCTCGTAACCACGGTAGATGGCTGAGGGTAACAACGGCAGTGGCTGCAGTACAGCTGGATATTAGGTCATCCATGGCGTCCTTATCTTCTCCTTGTGTCCATCATGGATTTTATATGGCTGAGGGCAACAATGGCAGTGGCTGCAGTACAGCTGGATATTAGGTCAGCCATGGTGTCCTTATCCTCATCATGGATTTAGATGGCTGAGGGCAACAATGGCAGTGGCTGCAGTCCAGCCAGATATTAGGTCAGCCATGGTGTCCTTATCTTCTCCTTGTGTCCTTCATGGATTCAGCTTTTGTTGTTTGATTTTTGGGTTTCGTAGACCATAAGTGACACTAAATGCAGTTTATCTTCTCGTACCCACGGTAGATGGCTGAGAGTAAGAACGGCAGTGGCTGCAGTACAGCCGGATATTAGGTCATCCATGGCGTCCTTATCTTCTCCTTGTGTCCATCATGGATTTTATATGGCTGAGGGCAACAATGGCAGTGGCTGCAGTACAGCTGGATATTAGGTCAGCCATGGTGTCCTTATCTTCATCATGGATTTAGATGGCTGAGGGCAACAATGGCAGTGGCTGCGGTCCAGCCAGATATTAGGTCAGCCATGGTGTCCTTATCTTCTCCTTGTGTCCTTCATGGATTCAGCTTTTGTTGTTTGATTTTTGGGTTTCGTAGACCATAAGTGACACTAAATGCAGTTTATCATCCTGTACCCATTAGATGGATAAGGGTAAAGACGGCAGTGGCTGCAGTACAGCTGGATATTAGGTCAGCCATGGTGTCCTTATCTTCTCCTTGTGTCCATCATGGATTCAGCTTTGGTTGTCTAATTTTTGGGTTTTGTAGACCACAAGTGACACTAAATGCAATTTATAGTCTCATACCCCTGTTAGATGGCTGAGGGCAACAACGGCAGTGCCTGCAGTACAGCTGGATATTAGGTCAGCCATGGCTTCCTTATCTTCTCCTTGGTGTGGCCATCGCATTGCCCGTGATTGTGCATGGACACTGCCAGCGGTGCATCGCTCTGCTCTCATCCTTTCCGAATGGTTGTAATTAGCGTTTCACACGGTTCATTCCTTGTCACAGCGCATATTATTAGATGTCGGGGTCACTTCGCTTCCTTTTTCTCTTCCCTCTAGGGACAATATTTCATGTCAAAATTTCTAATGTTGAACACATTTTATTTTTTTTCTCATTATTTAATACAAATAACATCCCATAATAGGAAGAAACATGGATGTTATTCTCATTATCTCTCCTTGTTACCACGAACATTTCCTAGAAATCCAGTGCTTAATTTTTAGTGATGATTTTGGGTATTCGGTGCCAACTCCTAGAATAAACAGCGGCTTGTGGCTTTGTTTCTTCTTCACAAGCTTCGCTGCGGGAGATGGCACTGCTAGTTGCAGTGTTTCTCAGGAGGGAAACCTCCCTCAACCCAACCGGACCCAGGTACAACTATTCCCAGGACTGAAGAATCCCACAGAACCCCCCAAAAGTTCCTTAAGATTGACTTTCCATAGGGCTTAACATCTTAACACCGCCCCCCACAAACTTTCTCCAAGGGCTGAAGCTACTAAGTGGCCAAAACTTTTGTCACAAGCTCGGATTGCCACCAAATTTGCCGCTTTGGTGTTTTTAGATCTTTTTAGATCTTTTTAGAGAAGTACAATTATAAACATTTGACAAGTTTTAAAACTTTTATTGACAAGTACATCAAGATTTTGTGAAGACTCAACACTTACATTGTTGTCCCTCATTTCTCCAGATTTCTGCCCTTCGCCCCTGGCAGTTGGATGACCGCTTCTGGGCCCAATTCTGAGTGATGACCCATTTTTGTCCCATCTTGGAGTTTATCGCAATTTCTATGTGTCCGTCCTCCTGCTTTTTGAGGAATGACTACAGGTTGCAAAAGGAATGGGATTGAGATCTGGTATACTTCCTGGCCATAGACCCAAAATTTCAGTGTAACTTGTGAGTGAGCCCCCTCCATGGATGAAAAGTAACTGCACGTAGGAATGGTCTCTGGATGATTTACTTTTGGCAGACACAAGGCTCATGGTAGCTCTCTTTTTTTTTTTTCTCCTGACATTCATTATGACTGATGTCCTAAACAGGGCTTTATCCGAAAAGGTCTACCCCAGTCCTCTTCAGTCCAATCCCTGTACTTCTGCAGAGTTTCAGTCTGCCCTTGATGCTGTTCCTGGAGAGCACTGGCTTGTTTGTTACCCTTCTTGACACCAGGCTGCCTCCAATGCCTTCCTTTTACCATGCGTGCAGAAGCACTGACACTTATGGCTGCCATTCCTGAGCAAGCTCTGCACTGGTGTTGACCGGATGTCATAGCGGATTACTCTCTGGGAGACGTCCCGATACTTGCTGGACTTACTAAGTGGCCATGAAACCACATTTACAGCAATTGAACTTCTCTTTGAAGTTGTTGATGATCTTGCTACCATTCCTGAGCAAGCTCTGCACTGGTATTGAACCGATCCCATAGCTGACTACTCTCTGGGAGACATCCCGGTCCTTGCTGGACTTAATGGCCATGAAACCACCTTTACAGCAATTGAACTTCTCTTTGAAGTTCTTGATGATCTTGCTATCATTCCTGAGCAAGCCCTGCACTGGTATTGAACCGATCCCATAGCGGACTACTCTCGGGAAGATGTCCTGATACTGCCTGGACTTACTTAATGGCCATTAAACCACCTTTAAAGCAATTGAACTTCTCTTTGAAGTTCTTGATGTTCTTGCTACCATTCCTGAGCAAGCTCTGCACTGCTGGTATTGAACCGATCCCATTGCTGACTCCTCTCTGGAAGACGTCGTGACATTTGCTGGACTTTCTTAAGGGTAATGAAGCCACCTTCACAGCCATTGAATCTCTCTCTTTGAAGTTCTTGATGATTTAATAAATGGTTGATTTGAGGGCAATCTTACAAGCAGCAATGTCCTTGCCTGTAAAGCCCTGTTTGCGTAAAGCAATGATGACTGTGTGAGATAATCATGCTTTAAAGAAGACAATGTTTTTAAGAACCAGCCGCCTTTGAAAAAGAGCAACTATTCTGCCTTTATAATTCAATCAGCATAGCAGTATGAGTCATATGAGTGATATCAGCTGCCTTGTTCTTGTTAACACTTTCTCCTGAGCTAATGAAAAGATCACTGCAATGATGTAAGCAGGTAATTTGGTGGCACGGATGCTAAACAATGATGACACCAGTACGCATTTAAACATGTAAGTGTGAATGAGGCCTTATCCCACTACTCTATTTCAGCTATAGTTGCCCCTGTCCGCTCCACTAAGGCTTGCAAACTAATGACAGAATTAAACAGGTTCTTCTTGCTCGACATGTGGCGTCAGCCACACACTGACTTCACTTTCTCCCGTCAGCTCTTTATATATCTTCTTTGTTTCTGCTACAATAGTGCCATCTAGTGTTAACATCACAGATTACGAAATAAATAATTGTAAATTAGATGACCTGCAAACAAGGTAAAAAGAATATTCATAGGTCTTCTTGCTTGCACCGGCCTTTTTAAGCTTTATCCATAAATTTTCAATAGGATTGAGATCAGGGCTTTGTGATGGCCACTCCAGAACATTGACTTTGTTATGCTTAAGCCACTTTGTAACCAGTTTGGCAGTAGCTTCGGGGCATTGTCTATTTGGAAGACCTATTTCTGGCCAAGCTTTAAGTTTATGGTTGATGTCTTGAGATAGCTTCAGTATTGCCAGATAATCTTCTTTCCTCATGATGCCATCTATTTTGTTAAGTGCACCAGTCCCTTGTGCAGCAAAACAACCCCACAACATGATGCTGCCACCACCGTGTTTCACAGTTGGGATGGAGTTCTTAGCCTTCAAAGCTTTTCCCTTTTTCCTCCAAACGTAACGATGGTCATTATGGCCAAACAGTTCAATTTTAGTTTCACCAGACCACAGGACATGTCTCCAAAAATGAAGATCTTTGTTCCTATGTGCATTTGCAAACATTAATGTGCCTTTCTTATGTTTCTTTTGGTGTAATGGCTTCTTCCTGGCAGAGTGGTTTTTCAGCCCATGTTGATACAGTACTCGTTTCACTGTGGATAATGACACAATCTTACCAGCTTCCACCAGCATCTTCACAAGGTCTTTTGCTTTTGTTATTGGGTTGATATGCACATGTCTGACCAAAGCACGTTCATCTCTGGTACATAGAACCCGTCTCCTTCCTGAGCAGTATGATGACTGGACATTACCATCTTGTTTGCACTTGTGTACAATTGTTTGTACAGATGAATAAAACACCTTCAGGTATCTGGAAATTGCACCCATGGATGAACCAGACTTGTGAAAGTCCACAATTCTTTTCCTAAGATCTTGGCTGATTTCTTTTGACTTTCCCATGATAATACACAAAGACGCAGTGTGTTTCAGGTGTGCATTAAAATACATCCACAGGTGTGTCTCTAATTAACTCAGATGTTGCCAATAAACCTATCAGAAGCTTCCAAAGACATGACATCATCATATGGGCTGTCCCATATTGTTTAAAGCTACAGTACTTAGTGTATGTAAATCTTTGACTTTGCAGAAAGTAATAAAAATGCCTTAAAACATTCTCTCTCTCATTATTCTGGTATTTTGCAAATATAAATAATTTTGGTTCCTAATTGACCTTAAACAGGAATGGTTTCATCTGATTTCATGTCAGATAGTAATAAAAACCTGCAGATGTGTCTGTATAGAGAGTGGAGGGAAAAACCTGCAGATGTGTCTGTATAGAGAGCGGAGAGAAAAACCTGCAGATGTGTCTATATAGAGAGTGGAAGGAAAAACCTGTACATGTGTTTGTATAGAGAGCCGAGGGAAAAACCTGCAGATGTGTTTTATAGAGAGCGGAGGGAAAAACCTATTAATGTGTCTATATAGATAGCGGAGGGAAAAACCTATAAATGTGTCTATATAGAGAGCGGAGGGGAAAAACCTGCACATGTGTCTGTATAGAGAGTGGAGGGAACAACCTGCAGCTGTGACTTTATAGGGAGAGGAGGGAAAAACCTGCAGATGTGTCTGTATAGAGAGTGGAGGGAACAACCTGCAGCTGTGACTTTATAGGGAGAGGAGGGAAAAACCTGCAGATGTGTCTGTATAGAGAGTGGAGGAAAAACCTGCAGATGTGTCTGTATAGAGCGCGGAGGGAAAAACCTGCAGATGTGTCTGTATAGAGAGTGGAGGGAAAAACCTGCAGATGTGTTTTATAGAGCGCAGAGGGAAAAACCTATAAATGTGTCTATATAGAGAGCGGAGGGAAAAACCTGCACATGTGTCTGTATAGAGAGTGGAGGGAACAACCTGCAGCTGTGTCTTTATAGGGAGAGGAGGGAAAAACCTGCAGATGTGTCTGTATAGAGAGTGGAGGAAAAACCTGCAGATGTGTCTGTATAGAGCGCGGAGGGAAAAACCTGCAGATGTGTCTGTATAGAGAGTGGAGGGAAAAACCTGCAGATGTGTTTTATAGAGCGCAGAGGGAAAAACCTATAAATGTGTCTATATAGAGAGCGGAGGGAAAAACCTGCACATGTGTCTGTATAGAGAGTGGAGGGAACAACCTGCAGCTGTGTCTTTATAGGGAGAGGAGGGAAAAACCTGCAGATGTGTCTGTATAGAGAGTGGAGGAAAAACCTGCAGATGTGTTTGTATAGAGCGCGGAGGGAAAAACCTGCAGATGTGTCTGTATAGAGAGCGGAGGCAAAAACCTACAAATGTGTCTATATAGAGAGCGGAGGGACAAACCTGCAGATGTCTGTATAGAGAGCGGAGGGAAAAAACGCAGATGTGTCTATATAGAGAGTGGAGGGAAAAACCTGCAGATATCTCTATAACAAGTGGAGGGAAAAACCTGCAGATGTGTCTTTATACAGAGCGGAGGGAAAAACCTGCAGATGTCTTTTTAAATAGTGGCCGGAAATGTCTGGTTTCAACTGTATGGGTTTATTTGTTAAATAGTTGCAGGATGATGTCTTAAATCTACACTCCACAGCCACATAGCTGTAAGGCCGGCTGTGACTTGTAGTGCCAGAGCGGTTCTCTCCAGGGCACAGAATATTTGTACACTTAATTCCACTGCGGACTGTTTAATAAGCCCTAAATAATCATAAACACACACGATCCCCAGAACAACAAGCTCCAAAAGAAAAATGCACTGTAAGTAAAGTCCAGAGAGCGAGCGGGAGCGGAGCCATGCCTTGGGAAATGAGGACAGAGCCTGGAAGAGGACGGCACATTCCTCCGACCTCTGGAATGTGCGCATCGCTTTAATTTATGACTGAGGATGCAGCCGAGCATTCCCCCCCAGCAGAGGCAGCTGCTTCACAGTGTCGCAGGATGACACAGCAATACAGAGGGACCCAGGGCGACTGTGATTTCTGATTATCTGTGCACTCATACATAGCCTGCATTTCTGTAATACATCCTTTGACGACTGTGATTTCTCATTCTCTGTTCACTGATACATAGCCTGCATTACTGTAACAGATCCTTTGACGGCTGTGATTTCTGATCCTCTCTGCACTGATACATAGCCTGCATTTCTGTAATAGATCCTTTGATGACTGTGATTTCTGATCCTCTGTGCACTGATACATATCCTGCATTTCTGTAACAGATCCTTTGGCGACTGTGATTTCTGATCCTCTCTGCACTGATACATAGCCTGCATTTCTGTAATAGATCCTTTGACGACTGTGATTTCTGATCCTCTGTGCACTGATACATATCCTGCATTTCTGTAACAGATCCTTTGACGACTGTGATTTCTGATCATCTGTGCACTGATACATATCCTGCATTTCTGTAACAGATCCTTTGACGACTGTGATTTCTGATCATCTGTGCACTGATACATATCCTGCATTTCTGTAATAGATCCTTTGACGACTGTGATTTCTGATCATCTATGCACTCCTGATACATAGCCTGCATTTCTGTAATAGATCCTTTGACAACTGTGATTTCTGATTATCTGTGCACGAATACATATCCTGCATTTCAGTAACAGATCCTTTGACGACTGTGATTTCTGATCCTCTGTGCACGAATACATATCCTGCATTTCAGTAACAGATCCTTTGATGACTGTGATTTCTGATCCTCTGTGCACTGATACATAGCCTGCATTTCAGTAACAGATCCTTTGACGACTGTGATTTCTGATCCTCTGTGCACTCCTGATACATTGTCTGCATTTCTGTAACAGATCCTTTATTAATTGCCTTTATTTGTACATAGCGCCAGCATAGTCTGGAGCATTGTACATCATTTATGTAATCACCAGTCACCCTCTCAGTGACTCCTCATCAGCTGAATTGTTGTTTGGGCTCCATTTTATCAGAGCCTGAGGCTGCCCTTTAATCCCCCATGATGCACACTGCAGCTCTGCTCCTTTGTTGCACAGCTATGACCTATTACATAAGCTTAGCTGCATTGTTTGTAAGCATAACAGAGTTTGACATGCATATCTTGCCTCTTTCTAGGTTGCATATGCTGCTTTTTTTTCCACCATCCCCCATGCTTTATACTGCAACACTGCTCTTTTAGTTTTAAGCGCACGTTCAGTAGGAAATCAAGATAGTGAGAGCTGTTAGGAGCCATTAATGAATGCTCCCCTGCACATTTCGGTGTCCTGTTCGCTATAAGGGCTGCATTCTTGACATTGTCCACCAGGTGGCGCTACTGTGCATTCTGTATTAACCCTGATATTCCCACCGAGGCCTCCAAAGACTTAAGAAGAAAAGCATGTTTGGGGTATTTTGGAACCGAAATATCATTCATTCCATTACAATTTCACATACAAAAAATGTCAAGTTCTGCCGGGATGAAATGGCTGGAATTCTCATTGAAACCAGACACAAACTTGGCGTTATTCGGAGCAGGAATGTTTTGTATTACCGCTTCTCTCCTTAAATAATCCTATTGTTCTCTGGTGAGTTTTCGGTGCAGCTCACCGGCGGTGTGCACCGTCCAGGCTGCCATCCACTGGTATGGAGTGGGCACAGGACCCATCTATCGCCAGCTCTCGGCATGGACGGGCTCCGTAAGCCTCCAGCCTTTCTGCAGACCCCTGAAATGAGAGCGCAGATCTCTCCGCGGGATAATCCACAAACAATGCGGAATATGTTTATCCCATTGTAATAATCCTCGTATCTTTAGCTCATTCAGCAGCTCTGTCAAATGCAAAGTTAATTGCCTAGTTTGTGCATAATTAGTGGCACAAAGGTCATTTTCTGCAGCTGGAATTGGGCACATTGTGGGTTTTTTTCCTCTTGCGGACACTCGGATCAGATCAAAAGTAGCCAAGATTTCCTGATTGTAATCTGGTGATCTGCACAGATTTCCGGGTAAGAGATGCTCTAGATATGGTGCGATGCTCATGTGCTGCTCCTGAGAGGCAACTGCAGGAAAGCAGCCATTGCCTCGTCTTTTGGAGGAAGGCGGTGCAAATGCAGCAGATCTGTGCCAGAAAATGCTGTCCACCAGGGGCCCAAGAGGCAAGGGGGCCACTTCTGCTTCCGAATTAGGAGCAATTGTGCATTATAATGAGCTTGTGGACTCCAAAGCACAGGGGCTCAAGAGATAAGGGTGCCCGGCACAGGTGTCCAAGAGGTAAGGGGGCTACATCTGCTTCCGAATTAGGTGCAATTGTGCATTATAATGAGCTCTTGGATTGAAAAGTTGTTCCGGCACAGGGGCCCAAGACATAAAGGGGCCACATCTGCCTCCAAATTAGGTGCAATTGTGCATTATAATGAGCTTGTGGACTCCAAACTTGATCCGGCACAGGGGCCCAAGAGGTAAAGGGGCCACATCTGCCTCCAAATTAGGCTCAATTGTGCATTATAATGAGCTCTTGGATTGCAAAGTTGTTCCAGGACAGGGGCCCAAGACATAAAGGGGCCACTCCTGCTTCCGAATTAGGTGCAATTGTGCATTATAATGAGCTCTTGGATTACAAAGTTGTTCCGGCACAGGGGTCCAAGAGATAAAGGGGCCACATCTGCCTCCAAATTAGGTGCAATTGTGCATTCTAATGAGCTCTTGGACTGCAAAGTTGTTCCGGCACAGGGGTCCAAGAGGTAAGGGGGCCACTCCTGCTTCCAAAGTAGGTGCAATTGTGCATTATAATGAGCTCGTGGATTCCAAAGTTGTTCCGGCACAGGGGTCCAAGAGATAAAGGGGCCACATCTGCCTCCAAATTAGGTGCAATTGTGCATTCTAATGAGCTCTTGGACTGCAAAGTTGTTCCGGCACAGGGGCCCTAGAGGTAAGGGGGCCACTCCTGCTTCCAAAGTAGGTGCAATTGTGCATTATAATGAGCTCGTGGATTCCAAAGTTGTTCCGGCACAGGGGCCCTTTTGTTGTTGCGATCCTCCTGTGCTCACCCCCACAAGAATATTGCACCTTATTCTTTATCCGGACCCCTTTAAAGTGATATTCTGTCAACTAAAAGTGACTGCCTATTGCTGAGATCATTGGTGGTCCCTGAATTTTGGGGAGTGGGGGTCCGATCACTCTATACTGCACCTGTCCTGTCCTCCATTCTTTTCCTGGCACATTCACAGCGGTTCTCACACTTCTGTTACACAGCAACTCGCCTTGACCCGACCTTCGTCCTAACCGAGCCATATAATGTCTAACCTGGACGATCAGAAATCTCACAACAGCCAGGACTCCTGAACCGCAGCCAAGGGCTCCACTCACCTTGAGGAGTGATACTCCATTAATGGGGCCCTCCAAGTGCAGGACAGGGGTCCGAAGGACCCACAAGGCATATTCTGAACTCCAAACTGATTGACTTAAAGGGATACCTTCACCCTTAAAGACTAAAGTCACAACAACCTTCCTTGGAGTCCTGTGATCGGCCAATCAGGGGTCCTGCCTCATTCACCTATAACATTTTGGGTCCTTGTTAGACATTTTGGGGTAGTTATTTAGTAACAAAACATTTAGGGGACTGTGTGTCTCCATTTTTGGCTACGTTTTTTATTTTTAATCCATTGTTTCATTAACCTTTTTTCTTTTCTTGCATCGTTTGGCTTTTACCTCCTTTTGGTATCCCCTGCACTTTCGACTTTGATATAGGATGTGTCCCCAAATCAGCAAAAGAGGAGCTTTACAATAAAAAACAAAACAAATAGATGACCTAAAGGCTACTTTACACCCTGCTATATCGCTAGCGATCTCGTTAGCGATGTGAAATTCTAGATCGCAAGTGTGATCTTTCGAGATCGCATATGCGTAACATGACCTATGTGCGATCTCAAAAGATCACACTTGCGATCTAGAATTTCACATCGCTAACGAGATCGCTAGCGATGTCGCAGTGTGTAAAGTACCCTTAACTCTACCTTTAAAATTAACTCACTGATAGATTCTCTGTTAACTCATTGGGCATTGATATAGGATGTGTCCCCAAATCAGCAAAAGAGGAGATTTATAATAAAAAAAATAAACAGATGAGTTATAAACTCTCCCATTGGAATGAACTCTCTGAGGCCTGAAACACACATCCGTGAAACATGTGCGTGTTTGGTCCGTTTCCGTGTATACTGGAGACACGGCCAAACGTGCACCAATGTTATTGTATGATAAAAGCTCCACGTGCGTTTTTGATGCATGTCCGTTTGTCCGTGTCCGTGATCCGTACCTGTGTGCGTTTTGCACGGCAGCATGTCCGTTTTCAACACGCAGCACGGACCCAATGAAAGTCAATGGGTCTGTGCGCACGTCCGAGTGACACGGACGCATCTCTGTTTGCTCCCTGTACGTTTTGTGCTTTTTTCATGTGATGTCGGTCTTTTTCTTTTTCTGTTTCGTTCTCTCCCTCAGCCCGTCGGTCGGTCTCTATGTCTGTCGGTCGCTCTCTCTGTCTTATCTGTCCCTCTCGCTGTCTGTCGGTCAGTTCCCCCCCCTCTCTCATACTTACCGTTCCCCGATCTCCGGCGTGGCGCTGCACGGCTGTTATAAAGACTTCGGCGGCTTTTACTATTTTGAAAAAGCCGGCAGCTCATTAATCAATCTCGTATTCCCTGCTTTACCCGCCCACCGGTGCCTGTGATTGGTTGCAGTCACACACGCCCACCACGCTGAGTGACAGCTGTCTCATTGCACCCAATCACAGAAGCCGGTGGGCGTGTCTATACTGTGCAGTAAAATAAATAAATAATTAAAAAAAACGGCGTGCGGTTCCCCCCTATTTTAATACCAGCCAGATAAAGCCATACGGCTGAAGGCTGGTATTCTCAGGATGGGGAGCCCCACGTTATGGGGAGCCCCCCAGCCTAACAATATCAGCCAGCAGCCGCCCAGAATTGCCGCATACATTAGATGCGACAGTTCTGGGACTGTACCCGGCTCTTCCCGATTTGCCCTGGTGCGTTGGCAAATCGGGGTAATAAGGAGTTATTGGCAGCCCATAGCTGCCACTAAATCCTAGATTAATCATGTCAGGCGTCTCCCCGAGAAACCTTCCATGATTAATCTGTAAGTGACAGTTAAAAAACACACACACATGAAAAAATCCTTTATTAGAAATAAAAAACACAAACACATTCCCTCATTACCAATTTATTAACCCCGACAAACCCTCCATGTCCGGCCTAATCCACGGACCTCCAGCGTCGCATCCAGCTCTGCTGCATGGAGGTGACCGGAGCAGCAGAATACACCGCCGCTCCTGTCACCTCCACGCAGCAAATGAGGTGAGTAGCGCGATCAGCTGCTGTCAGTCAGGTAACTTGCGGCCACCGCTGGATCCAGCGGTGGCCGTGAGTAACCTCAGTGACAGCTCAGCGCTACTTATTTTTTTAAGTTGGACAAACTTTTTTTTTTTTTAATAGCGCCGCCCGATAATTCTATGCGACAAGAACATCCTTGGCGTGGGAGTGTTATCATCCTCTCATTATTTCTATCTGTTTCAGCCAATGGCTGCCAGCCTTATACTGTAGTTACCCTGCGGTGCTCACCCAGCTTTCCTGTGTTCCTGACAAGCTGGAGAGCTGCATTAGCGGCACGGTGGCTCAGTGGTTAGCACTGCAGTCTTGCAGCGCTGGGGTCCTGGGTTCAAATCCCACCAAGGACACCATCTGCAAGGAGTTTGTATGTTCTCCCCGTGTTTTCGTGGATTTCCTCCGAGTTCTCCGGTTTCCTCCCGCACTCCAAAGACATACAGACAGGGAATTTAGATTGTGAGCCCCAATGGGGACAGTGTTGCCAATATATGTAAAGCGCTGTGAAATTAATAGCGCTATATAAATGAATAAAATTATTATTATTATTAGTGTCGGTGTCCTGTAGATTTATGACTTTAGCAGGGTCCGGTAAGCGGCGGACCCCTTCTGACAGTATCTGTGAAGCCTCCAGCATAGGACCATGCTCTGCATTGCCATCCTGGTGCCTGGAGCGCCATCTAGAGGGCCGTATGCAAATGTCAGGATTTCACAGAGTTTAGTAGTAAAGCGAAACCACCGCCACCAGAGCTCCCATCGATGCACACGGTTATCATTATCTTCTATGCAAGGGGATTAGGAAACATCTCTGCTTCAGAAACGGCGACACTCCTAGCCCTGGGTGTATTATTCTTAGCCCCAGTGAAGTGAATGGAGCAGAGCTGCAATACCACGCACAACACAGAAAGCAAGCGGCCATGATTTTCTAAACCTGGGCAACCCCTTGAAGTCAGAAGCGCCAGAGGCTGAGTGCTGACCTCTCTGCTTTACACTGCAGCTCTGCTTGTTTAGGTTGGCTTTTATTTTTATATTTGGGGGGTTATTTGGGGAGGACTCTCAGTGGGAGAAATGGGGAAAGTGAACAATCCCTTTAAATGATAACTTCACTTAAATCCTGGAAACATAACGTTTGGCTAAAATCCCTCTTTCCCTTGTAAACGCCGGGATCCCGGAAGCGGAGATCTGTGGTGCTGTCTGGCAGACCTCGGCGCAGCAGATCTGTTATTTTCCTCCGTGTCGTGTTGAATTGTTTAATATATAATTTCTGAGGATGATAGAAATATAATCTGCGATGTCTCCGCAGCTGCGAGTGGTTAAAGATCTCATGTCAGGAGGCAATTAGGAACGTATTTCCCCCTTGTTGTACAATTTCATTACATTCTGGTCACGGTGACATTTTATAAACCTCGCGTTTGATTATTATACTCATGATTTATTTATCTTTCCAGAAATTGTCCGCAGGTGTCAGCCAGTTCGCCTACACCTGTATCCAGGACCACACCATATGGACCAACCAGCAGTTCTGGGAGACGACCTTCTACAACGACGTCCAGAGCCAAGTGCGGGCCCTGTACCTGAACGCGAAAGAGGGAAAGGTAATGTTTGTACACAGTGAATACACCAGCAGAATAGGGAGTGCAGCTCTGGAGTATAATACAGGAGGTAACTCAGGATCAGTACAGGATTAGTAATGTAATGTATGTACACAGTGACTGCACCAGCAGAATAGTGAGTGCAGCTCTGGAGTATAATACAGGATCAGTAATGTAATGCATGTACATAGTGATGCACCAGCAGAATAGTGAGTGCAGCTCTGGCGTATAATACAGTATGTAACGCAGGATTGGTAATCTAGTGTATGTACACAGAGACTGTACCAGTAGAATAGTGAGTGCAGCTCTGGAGTATGATACAGGATAAGTAATGTAATGTATGTACACAGTGACTGCACCAGCAGAGTAGTGAGTGCAGCTCTGGAGTATAATACAGGAGGTAACTCAGGATCAGTACAGGATTAGTAATGTAATGTATGTACACAGTGACTGCACCAGCAGAATAGTGAGTGCAGCTCTGGAGTATAATACAGGGTGTAACCTGAGATCAGTACAGGATAAGTAATGTATGTACACAGTGACTGCACCAGCAGAATAGTGAGTGCAGCTCTGAAGTATAATACAGGGTGTAACTCAGGATCAGTACAGGATAAGTAATGTAATGTATGTACATAGTGACTGCACCAGCAGAATAGTGAGTGCAGCTCTGGAGTATAATACTGGATGTAACTCATGGTCAGTACAGGATAAGTAATGTAATGTATGTACATAGTGACTGCACCAGCAGAATAGTGAGTGCAGCTCTGGAGTATAATACAGGATGTAACTCAGGATCAGTACAGGATAAGTAATGTAATGTATGTACATAGTGACTGCACCAGCAGAATAGTGAGTGCAGCTCTGGAGTATAATACAGGATGTAACTCAGGATCAGTACAGGATAAGTAATGTAATGTATGTACATAGTGACTGCACCAGCAGAATAGTGAGTGCAGCTCTGGAGTATAATACAGGAGGTAACTCAGGATGAGTACAGGATAAGTAATGTAATGTATGTACACAGTGACTGCACCAGCAGAATAGTGATTACAGCTCTGGGGTATAATACAGGAGGTAACTCAGGATCAGTACAGGATAAGTAATGTAATGTATGTACACAGTGACTGCACCAGCAGAATAGTGAGTGCAGCTCTGGAGTATAATACAGGATCAGTAATGTGGGATCGGTAATCTAGTGTATGTACACAGAGACTGCACTTTTGATGTAGATTACATATTATATATAATCTGTATAAGTGTCATCTGACATATACATATTTTTGTATACATATGATATAATATGAGCAGGGTTCACATTATGTTTATCACTATTTCCAGGAGAATGGTGTGGAGAGTTCGGAGCAGGAGAATACAGTCATGGACCTGGCAGCCGAGCAGCTCCGCCTGTGGCCCACACTCAACAAGCAGCAGCAACAGGAGCTGGTGCAGAGCGAGGAGAGCACCGTGTTCAGCCAGGCCATACACTTCTCCAATCTCATGGTTTATCTCCTGGTGCCACTTGACACAAGCAAGAACAAACTTCTGCGGGCGTCAGCCACCGGCGACTGGGAGAGCGGCAGCAACAGCATCGTCACCAATAGGTAATATCACTGCACAGGTACCAGCAGGTGAGCGGCACCACGCCATGCTGCACCACGCCATGCGGCACCACGCCATGCTGCACCACGCCATGCGGCACCACGCCATGCTGCACCGTCCGACACTCCTCCTTCTGGAAGAAGAAGCTCCTCAGACATTCTCTGATCAATTTATTCGCCAGCTTTTCAGATGGGGATTGCATAAAGTACCAATTGAAAAGTACATTTGGCAGGATCGCTGCGGGGGAGAATCCCTTAAGTCTTTGTTGCTAATCTGCAAAGTAATAGGAGTGTGTCCACGCAATGTGACAGTATAAACTGATTATTGAGCCTTGTATATGTGATATAGACCTTCTAAAAGTCTCTTCTTTAGCTCTCTAATCGATGCCTCCGTTCTGCGGCAAGTTTTGAACTTCAATTAAATATACTAAGTAGGTGCACAGTGCACCCCGGGTGTGGCCGAGAGGCTCAGTGCAGCGATCCTCGCACTGGTTTTGCATGTCCTGGCCCCCTCACTGGTGATTGACAGCACTGACTTTGTCTGGAGCAAACACTGTCTGCAGAGAAAGCTCAGGCCGGCCATTGTTGTCATGCAAAACCAGTCCGGTGCACTGAGCACGCTAGTATACAGTGTGTCCACCCAGATCCTGTCCACCGCCATTAACTTGAAAACGGCGGCAGCTATAGGCATAGAAGTGGTGTCTAGGTATAGTAAAGTAGCCATGCGCTACGCAATGAAACCACCTATAGCGCCACCTGGTGGAAAACAATGGAGATAGCATTTTTATCTCAAAACTGGAATGAGATAGAGAAAAAAAGTGAATTACAAAGTTGTAGGGCATCATCAATTCAATACGAATCAACACCTTGCATACAGAAATGCTATGATATGAAACCCATGACCCCCCCCCCAAAACATTGAATGCTGGTCACACATATGGCGCTCATTAATCTTTGATGCTCAAAGTGGCCCCCGTCAGCTGCAATGCACATCTGGCCTCTGCACAGCATACTGTATCTTGCTGCACGTTGTGCAATATGGTAGGTGACACGTTTGCACAAGCATCTGTGATACGTCGTCGTAGCTCCTGCAATGTTGGTGGAGGGGTCGCATACACCTGCTGTTTAATGTGACCTCACAGAAAGAAGTCCAATGGGGTCAGGTCAGGTGAGCGGAGGCCACTCCACACAGCCACCATACCCAATGACTTGTAGGAAGGTCTCCATGAGGTATCACTTCATGTCCGCAGCCTTGTGAGTGTTACACGTTCTAATCATAGCATTTCTGTATGCAAGGTGTCGATTCGTATTGAATTGATGAGTCGCTACAACTTTGTAATTCACTTTTTTTCCTCTATGTCGTTCCGTTTTCGAGATAAAAATGCTAACTCCGTTGTTTTCCACCAGGTGGCGCTATAGGTGGTTTCATTGCGTAGCACATGGCTACTTTACTATACCTAGACACCACTTCTATGCCTATAGCTGCCGCCGTTCTCAAGTTAATGGCGGTGGACACACTGTATATGATTCCATTTCAGTTTACGCCGAGCAGAAGCACATACTGTGAAGTTGAATGGAATTTGTCAATTTGGGCTGATCTACTCCTTTCAACCTCAGTGTTTCTCCAGGAGTCCTTTTCAGCTGGATGCCAGGCAGCATTTATAGGCCTCTCTTGTGTCTATTCTAGTAGCCATATGAAGGCGCACTTATACAATCAGATTCCTGCCCATAAACTGGACAATATGTGAGTCGATTGGTGCACATTTAAAGACCACATTGTATGGGCACAATTGTAGTGCGATCGTTCTGCTCAGCATGTACATTGTGTGTAGCACATTACTATCTACACGGGGTGCTGTGCTGCCTACAATGACCTTCTATGCTGCTATTATCCAAGTTGCAGCCTTGTCTAGGCTGTGCATAGGGCTTAAGTTGTAAAAATGGCATCAAATGCTCAAAAAGACGCAGTTTTTCTTTGGCGTTGGCCAATTATCGGCCGGCATAACTGGCGGCCTTTGCACCCACTAGTTTCACTTCTCATACCATTGGCATGATGCAAATATTTAGGGGGTCCCTGATATGACATAAGCCCCCTGAGCCTTCTGGATGCCTCCATTTTACTGGAGCCATGGGTAGAAGGCTTAAGTTGTAAGTTTTGCAAAACGAGTCCAACCCTCGAGGGGTTAAAGCCCGGACCCCCACACGTTCGCCTGTGTTTACCCCCAGTGGAATGTCCCGCATGTCTTCATGTCTCCACTTAGATTAAGTGTCTGATCGCAACCCTATAAACAATCTCTCTTCTGTTGTCTTAAGTGCACTGAGCTCATTGTTTGTGTTGTGGTGGATCATTCCTTCACCGTGACTCGCCTTCATTCCTGCAACAAATAAGGCTCCTTGGTCCAGTCGTTTTCCTCGAGCCGCGCCGCCGTCCTGGGCCGTCACCGTCAAATATGCAACCTTCACCAGCAGTCAGCATGTTTCACATCAGATTGTCCAAATAAATTACAAGTGATGAATTTTCCTGATAACAGCAATGGAATTTATTTTTTTTTCCATCAAGAGTCTTGCAAAACAGTCAAGGAGGCCTCACTACATTACTATCTCCCGATATTAAGTATTGCTTCATATCATTACAAGGAAAGAATGCATTACTCTAGTGCCATAGAAATGTCATCCTTTGTGGTTCACATGACCTTCAGGAGGCAGATAGTCCGACCCCCCCCCCCCCCACCCCCATTCCTCCTAAATTTAAAAATGACCCCCTGATCAATAATTTGCACTCTAGGATCCCTGCGTACATACATTGGGTCGTGTACATACTTCTCAGCACGTGACGTGGAGTGTGAATGCAAGGGTTAATTTATCAACACTCACTCAGTTTTGCTCTCAGCCTCCATTATAGGGTTCAAAATGGTCATAAATCACACCCAAACATGGTCCACGCACCCCACACACACCATACGCTACCATCACCCATCAAATGGATGAGGGGGGGAGATGTGATGAGCCATACACTCTAAAAAAAAAAAAAAGCTATGGATTGTTTAAAGCCTACAAGGACCAAAGTTCTTAAAGTTTTAAACTTTAATATTAAAATTACAAGAAAACGAATAAAAAAAAAGAAAAATGAGGCCAAACACAAAAAGGAGAAATAACAGATATACCTAAACTTTTCCGGACACATAAATGTTATAGAATAAAAAAGGAGAAATAACAGAAATACCTAAACTTTTCCGCACATACGTTATAAAATAAAAGACGAAATAACAAATACGTAAACTTTTCCGCACACACACGTTATAAAATAAAAAAGGAGAAATAGCAGAAATACCTACACTTTTCTGCACACACGTTCTAAAATAAAAAAAGGAGAAATAACAGAAATACCTAAACTTTTCTGCACACACGTTAGAAAAAATAAAAAAAGGAGAAACTGAAATACCTAAGCTTTTCCACACATACATTTTATAAAATAAAAATGGAGAAATACCTAAACTTTTCTGCACACACGTTTTAAAATAAAAAAAAAAGTAGAAATAACAAATACCAATACTTTTCCGCACACACGTTTTAACATAAAAAAGGAGAAATAGCAGAAATACCTAAACTTTTCTGCACACACGTTCTAAAATAAAAAAGGAGAAATAACAGAAATACCTAAACTTTTCTGCACACACATGTTAGAAAAAATAAAAACGAAATAACAAATACCTAAACTTTTCTGCACACACATGTCAGAAAAAATAAAAAAAAGGAGAAACTGAAATACCTAAACTTTTCCGCACAGACAAATGTTATAAAATAAAAAAGAAGAAATAACAGAAATACCTAAACTTTTCCATATATAGATTTTCTTCTATTTCCCTGAATATTGGGGGATGTTTATGGATCACACTAGGCTCAGCTTAACATTGGGGGAACACCTTTCCATTGTTTAATCCTTTTTTTTTTTTTTAATGTCTAGTTCTGGAATCAAGTTTCCAGGGTGACCTATATTTTAATAGGGAAATCACAGGTCTGTAACTGGTCCATGAGCTCATAGTTGCATATTTAATAGTTTAATAGCTTGTTTTCTTTCATTCCCCTTCCTATAGTAAATGGGGGATGTCCGGCTCAGGCTCACTAGGCCGAGGTGTCAGGAACGACGCTCTCTGTAGACCCATCTTGAAATTGAGTTCCTCTTACCCTTCTCACTTGTAATAAGCGTTCACAGATTTTATTGACCTTTGTCCAGACCTAATCATGTGAATATCAGACTTATCCTAATTTTTTATTTCTATATTCTCCATGTTCTGATCCTGAGTTACCTCCTTTAGATCTTTTATTAGAACACTGAAAAACATAGCAATAATAATATAATATATAATAATCTGTATAATGAGAACTGGTCCAGCCGCTCCCTGTCCTCACACACATCATTACTATACATACAACTCGCAACCCAACTATATACAGAATCATAACTAATAAGAACTACTTACATCACTGACTTCTGCTCCAGTTGCCAAACAAAATAATAATCAAAGCTCAAAACAATAAAATAAACAAAAGCCTAATAATAATCTGAATATCAAACTTATCCAACATTTTAATTCCTAATATTGTATTTTTCATCTACTGCTCCTGTATTATGCTCCAGAGCTGCACTCACTATTCTACTGGTGCAGTCACTGTGTACATACATTACATTACTTATCCTGTACTGATCCCGAGTTACATCCTGTATTATACTCCAGAGCTGCACTCACTATTCTGCTGGTGCAGTCACTGTGTACATACATTACATTACTTATCCTGTACTGATCCTGAGTTACACCCTGTATTATACTCCAGAGCTGCACTCACTATTCTACTGGTGCAGTCACTGTGTACATTACATTACTGATCCTGTACTCATCCTGAGTTACACCCTGTATTATACCCCAGAGCTGCACTCACTATTCTGCTCGTGCAGTCACTGTGTACATACATTACATTACTTATCCTGTACTGATCCTGAGTTACCTCCTGTATTATACTCCAGAGCTGCACTCACTATTCTACTGGTGCAGTCACTGTGTACATACATTACATTACTTATCCTGTACTGATCCTGAGTTACCTCCTGTATTATACTCCAGAGCTGCACTCACTATTTTACTGGTGCAGTCACTGTGTACATGCATTACATTACTTATCCTGTACTGATCCTGAGTTACATCCTGTATTATACTCCAGAGCTGCACTCACTATTCTGCTGGTGCAGTCACTGTGTACATACATTACATTACTGATCCTGTACTGATCCTGAGTTACCGCCTGTATTATACTCCAGAGCTGCACTCCCTATTCTGCTGGTGCAGTCAATGTGTACATACATTACATTACTGATCCTGTACTGATCCTGAGTTACATCCTGTATTATACTCCAGAGCTGCACTCACTATTCTGCTGGTGCAGTCACTGTGTACATACATTACATTACTGATTTTGAATTACATTCTGTATTATACTTCAGAGCTGCACTCACTATTCTGCTGGTAGTCACTATGCACATGTCACATTACTGATCCTGAGTTACCTCCTGTATTATGCTCCAGAGCTGCACTCACTATTCTATTGGTGCAGTCACTGTGTACATACATTACATTACTTATCCTGTACTGATCCTGAGTTACATCTTGTATTATACTCCAGAGCTGCACTCACTATTCTGCTCGTGCAGTCACTGTGTACATACATTACATTACTTATCCTGTACTGATCCTGAGTTACACCCTGTATTATACTCCAGAGCTGCACTCACTATTCTACTGGTGCAGTCACTGTGTACATTACATTACTGATCCTGTACTCATCCTGAGTTACACCCTGTATTATACCCCAGAGCTGCACTCACTATTCTGCTCGTGCAGTCACTGTGTACATACATTACATTACTTATCCTGTACTGATCCTGAGTTACCTCCTGTATTATACTCCAGAGCTGCACTCACTATTCTGCTGGTGCAGTCACTGTGTACATACATTACATTACTGATCCTGTACTGATCCTGAGTTACCGCCTGTATTATACTCCAGAGCTGCACTCCCTATTCTGCTGGTGCAGTCAATGTGTACATACATTACATTACTGATCCTGTACTGATCCTGAGTTACATCCTGTATTATACTCCAGAGCTGCACTCACTATTCTGCTGGTGCAGTCACTGTGTACATACATTACATTACTGATTTTGAATTACATTCTGTATTATACTTCAGAGCTGCACTCACTATTCTGCTGGTAGTCACTATGCACATACATTACATTACTGATCCTGAGTTGCCTCCTGTATTATACTCCAGAGCTGCACTCACTATTCTGCTGGTGCAGTCACTGTGCACATACATTATTGATCCTGAGTTATATCCTGTATTATACTCCAGAGCTGCACTCACTATTCTGCTGGTAGTCACTATGCACATATGTCACATTACTGATCCTGAGTTACCTCCTGTATTATACTCCAGAGCTGCACTCACTATTCTGCTGGTGCAGTCACTGTGCACATACATTATTGATCCTGAGTTATATCCTGTATTATACTCCAGAGCTGCACTCACTATTCTGCTGGTAGTCACTATGCACATATGTCACATTACTGATCCTGAGTTACCTCCTGTTTTATGCTCCAGAGCTGCACTTCTCTGTGCCTCCATTAATTTGTGTATCTGTGTATCCTCAGCATTGCTGGAAGTGTTGCGGAGAGTTATGACACGGAGAGCGGCTTTGAGGACTCTGAGAACGATATTGCCAATTCCGTGGTCAGATTCATCACCAGGTTCATTGATAAAGTGTGCACGGAGAGCGGAGTGACGCAGGAGCACATCAAGAGCCTGCACTGCATGATCCCAGGTATTCCTGCAGGGCGCGGCGCAGAGAGCCAAGTTGCCCCTTCCATTATTTAGTATAATGTATCCTTGACATTGCTCTTCTTTTGGCCCCCCCTTCAGGTATTGTCGCTATGCACATTGAGACACTGGAGGCCGTACATCGGGAAAGTAGGCGACTACCTCCAATCAAGAAGGTGAGTGGAGGGGGTGTAGTTATCAAGTATTAAGTACATCTTAAAGGAAATGTTCACTACGGAACTACTTGTTCGACGCCAGGTGGGTGACTTGACATTGTTGTCCTGTGACCGCTGCAGCCGATCATCAACATTCCATCAATCTGATCAGATAGGTGACGTTTTGTCAATGCAGCGCTGATCCGATGAATCAATCTTAGTAAATCCTCCTCTTGTATTTTGTACTCGCCTCCTCGGGGACGTTACAAGCACAGATTTATTCTTGTCCTGGCGACAAACACAATATGGTGATTTATGTCTGAGCCCCGATGACCCCACAAGGGCCTGACACATTCCTGCTGCGGACCCCAGAGGAGCCGTTCACTATTAGGCTGTAATTACCCCACCTAAACCCTGGACTTTATCATTTAATGTTAATCAAAATTCCAGATGTCCAGATCATGGAATACTTCTACTGTATCATCATTCTGCTTATTATGTTTAATAATTGCAGCCTAAAATCCTGAGGCCGGCCCTGCTGCCCGGAGAAGAGTTTGTGTGCGAAGCCTTACGTGTCTTACTGGACCCGGACGGGAGGGAAGAAGCCACTGGAGGAGTTCTCGGAGGACCCCACATTCTGCCTGCAGAGGGCGCCCTATTCCTCACTACATATCGAATCATTTTCAAAGGCACTCCACATGACCCACTAGGTATTCATAGTCATTACTCAGATTTCATTGGTGACGTAATTACTATAATACTGCCCCCTATGTACAAGAATATAACTACTATGATACTGCCCCCTATGTACAAGAATATAACTACTATAATACTGCCCCGTATGTACAAGAATATAACTACTATAATACTTCCCCTATGTACAAGAATATAACTACTATAATACTGCTCCTATGTTCAAGAATATAACTACTATAATACTGCCCCTATATACAAGAATATAACTACTATAATACTGCCCTCTATGTACAAGAATATAACTACTATAATACTGCCCCTATATACAAGAATATAACTACTATAATACTGCCCCTATATACAAGAATATAACTACTATAATACTGCCCTCTATGTACAAGAATATAACTACTATAATACTTCCCCGTATGTACAAGAATATAACTACTATAATACTGCCCCTATGTACAAGAATATAACTACTATAATACTGCTCCTATGTACAAGAATATAACTACTATAATACTTCCCCCTATGTACAAGAATATAACTACTATAATACTGCTCCTATGTACAAGAATATAACTACTATAATACTTCCCCCTATGTACAAGAATATAACTACTATAATACTGCCCCTATGTACAAGAATATAACTACTATAATACTGCTCCTATGTACAAGAATATAACTACTATAATACTTCCCCTATGTACAAGAATATAACTACTATAATACTGCCCCCTATGTACAAGAATATAACTACTATAATACTGCTCCTATGTTCAAGAATATAACTACTATAATACTGCCCCTATATACAAGAATATAACTACTATAATACTGCCCCTATATACAAGAATATAACTACTATAATACTGCCCTCTATGTACAAGAATATAACTACTATAGTACTGCCCCGTATGTACAAGAAGATAACTACTATAATACTGCCCCTATGTACAAGAATATAACTACTATAATACTGCCCCCTATGTACAAGAATATAGCTACTATAATACTGCCCCTATATACAAGAATATAACTACTATAATACTGCCCCTATATACAAGAATATAACTACTATAATACTGCCCTCTATGTACAAGAATATAACTACTATAGTACTGCCCCGTATGTACAAGAAGATAACTACTATAATACTGCCCCTATGTACAAGAATATAACTACTATAATACTGCCCCCTATGTACAAGAATATAGCTACTATAATACTGCCCCTATATA
Source organism: Anomaloglossus baeobatrachus (assembly GCF_048569485.1). Classification (NCBI taxonomy): domain Eukaryota; kingdom Metazoa; phylum Chordata; class Amphibia; order Anura; family Aromobatidae; genus Anomaloglossus; species Anomaloglossus baeobatrachus. Next base: position 35,104,362 of record NC_134362.1, read on the forward strand.
CAAGAATATAACTACTATAATACTGCCCCTATATACAAGAATATAACTACTATAATACTGCCCTCTATGTACAAGAATATAACTACTATAATACTGCCCCGTATGTACAAGAAGACAACTACTATAATACTGCTCCTATGTACAAGAAGATAACTACTATAATACTGCTCCTATGTACAAGAATATAACTACTATACTTCCCCTATGTACAAGAATATAACTACTATAATACTGCTCCTATGTTCAAGAATATAACTACTATAATACTGCTCCCTATATACAAGAATATAACTACTATACTGCCCCCTATGTACAAGAATATAACTACTATAATACTGCACCCTATGTACAAGAATATAACTACTATAATACTGCTCCTATGTACAAGAATATAACTACTATATTACTGCCTCCTATGTACAAGAAAATAACTGCTATAATATTGCCCCCTATGTACAAGAATATAACTACTATAATACTGCCCTATGTACAACAATATAACTACAATAATACTGCTCCCTATGTACAAGAATATAACTAGTATAATACTGCCCCTATGTACAAGAATATAACTGCTATAATACTGCTCCTATGTACAAGAATATAACTACTATAATACTGCCCCTATGTACAAGAATATAACTACTATAATACTGCCCCTATGTACAAGAATATAACTACTATAATACTGCCCCTATGTACAAGAATATAACTACTATAATACTGCCCCTATGCACAGGAATATAACTGCTATAATACTGCCCCTATGTACAACAATATAACTACAATAATGCTGCCCCCTATGTACAAGAATATAACTAGTATAATACTGCCTTCTCTTTTCTCAAGGAGGCAGCTTTCTCTCTGCTCGCTGTTCTCTCTGTTATCTGATGACTCGCTGCTCCTCGGTGAAGCGTTGCGGTTTTCTGTGTTGCTCTTTGTCTGATATATGGCGGTTACAGATACAATTGATGGGATGGAATTTGCTGGGAATCTCGGTGATAAATACCGCTCTAAGTTGATGCTGATTTGGCAGATTCTTCCATTAATTTTGTATCAGTGACGCATTATTCTTCATATGAAACAGATTATATGTAATTATCGGCGAGTACATCCACCCTCCGCCGCTCGCAGCACCGCACTCTTTTTTCGGGCGTCCTGCAGCAGGTTGAGGCCATTATGTGGAATTATTGGCTTTTTTGCTGTGTATTTTGGGCAGATTAATGGGACCCTTTTTGTCCGGTGTGAAGTCAGCGCGGCTGTTTGTGTATATTTTGGTATTTGTGTATTTATCCAGCGCTGACCTCTTTGTATCCTCCGCTGTGTACATTATCCCCAGTCCAAGAACAACTTGTACCTATTTCACACAGAGGGACGTTTCTTAAAGGGCCGATCAGTCAATGTCAAGATGAAGAGGAAGGGGCCTAATGCAGCGCAGTCATTAATAAGGCAGATTAACGAGCCTTATACTGAGGAAATGAGGAGACGGACAATACACAGAAGCTCCTCTTGGGATTTGCAGATTGTGGCTCTTGCAAATACTAGAAGGGAGGCTTCAGCGCTGCCATGAGCCAGTGTTGTACAAGTGCAGATCTGGGCTTCTTATCTGCTCCTGGAAAAGCAGAGTGACAACCTTATAGGAGTGCCTTCCAATAGGGTCCTCATTGCATTTCCATATGGGTGCTATCCAAGAACTGTCACCATTGCGATTTCCGTAGGGGTGGCATCAAATAAAGTGACTATTGCCATTTTTGTAGAGGTGACATCCAATAAGGTCACCATTGCTGTTTCTGTAGGGGTGCCATCCAGTAAGGTCACCATTGCTGTTTCTGTAGGGGTGCCATCCACTAAGGTCACCATTGCCGTTTCTGTAGGGGTGCCATCCACTAAGGTCACCATTGCCGTTTCTGTAGGGGTGCCATCCACTAAGGTCACCATTGCCGTTTCTGTAGGGGTGCCATCCACTAAGGTCACCATTGCCGTTTCTGTAGGGGTGCCATCCACTAAGGTCACCATTGCCGTTTCTGTAGGGGTGCCATCCACTAAGGTCACCATTGCCGTTTCTGTAGGGGTGCCATCCACTAAGGTCACCATTGCCGTTTCTGTAGGGGTGCCATCCACTAAGGTCACCATTGCCGTTTCTGTAGGGGTGCCATCCACTAAGGTCACCATTGCCGTTTCTGTAGGGGTGCCATCCACTAAGGTCACCATTGCTGTTTCTGTAGGGGTGCCATCCACTAAGGTCACCATTGTTGTTTCTGTAGGGGTGCCATCCACTAAGGTCACCATTGCCGTTTCTGTAGGGGTGCCATCCACTAAGGTCACCATTGCTGTTTCTGTAGGGGTGCCATCCACTAAGGTCACCATTGCCGTTTCTGTAGGGGTGTAATCCACTAAGGTCACCATTGCTGTTTCTGTAGGGGTGCCATCCACTAAGGTCACCATTGCCGTTTCTGTAGGGGTGCCATCCACTAAGGTCACCATTGCCGTTTCTGTAGGGGTGTAATCCACTAAGGTCACCATTGCCGTTTCTGTAGGGGTGTAATCCACTAAGGTCACCATTGCCGTTTCTGTAGGGGTGTAATCCACTAAGGTCACCATTGCTGTTTCTGTAGGGGTGCCACCCACTAAGGTCACCATTGCCGTTTCTGTAGGGGTGTAATCCACTAAGGTCACCATTGCTGTTTCTGTAGGGGTGCCATCCACTAAGGTCACCATTGCCATTTCTGTAGGGGTGCCATCCACTAAGGTCACCATTGCCGTTTCTGTAGGGGTGTAATCCACTAAGGTCACCATTGCCGTTTCTGTAGGGGTGTAATCCACTAAGGTCACCATTGCCGTTTCTGTAGGGGTGTAATCCACTAAGGTCACCATTGCTGTTTCTGTAGGGGTGCCACCCACTAAGGTCACCATTGCCGTTTCTGTAGGGGTGTAATCCACTAAGGTCACCATTGCCGTTTCTGTAGGGGTGTAATCCACTAAGGTCACCATTGCCGTTTCTGTAGGGGTGCCACCCACTAAGGTCACCATTGCCATTTCTGTAGGGGTGCCATCCACTAAGGTCACCATTGCTGTTTCTGTAGGGGTGCCATCCACTAAGGTCACCATTGCTGTTTCTGTAGGGGTGTAATCCACTAAGGTCACCATTGCCGTTTCTGTAGGGGTGCCATCCACTAAGGTCACCATTGCTGTTTCTGTAGGGGTGCCATCCACTAAGGTCACCATTGCTGTTTCTGTAGGGGTGTAATCCACTAAGGTCACCATTGCTGTTTCTGTAGGGGTGCCATCCACTAAGGTCACCATTGCCGTTTCTGTGGTGGTGGCCACGGACTAAGGTCACCATTGCCGTTTCTGTTGGAGTGGCATCCACTAAGGTCACCATTGCCATTTTTGTGTAGGGGTGCCATCCGGTAAGATCCCCATTGCCGTTTCTGTAGGGGTGACATACAGTAAGGTCACCATAACTTTCCCACAATGAGCCTGAATGTCTTTTCGTCTATTTTCTCCAGTAATACACCCCCCCGCTCTCCCATACTAATGCACAACCCTCTCTTAAGCACAATTTATGGATAGACATAGTGGACAAAATTGTGTACCCTGCAGTATCTTTAGCTCCCTTTGTGTGTTTCCTGCAGATAGGAAGAGGTGTCACTGATTAATGTGTTATCTTTTTGGGGTATTTTTGCCATTTGTTGCAGTCGGGGAGCAGAACGTCATCCGCAGCGTCCCTATCTCTTCCATTACAAAGGAGAAGAAGATCAACGTCCAGAACCACCTGCAGCAGAACATGCAGGAAGGCCTGCAGATCCGCTCCGCCACGTTCCAGGTAGCCCCCTCACCACCACCCCCATCATTCTCTGCTCCGAAAACGCTTGTTGAAGGGATATTCCCATTCTGTGCATTTATGGCTTATGCAAAGAATTTGTCATAAACATAAGATCGAGGCCGAGATCTTGATAATGATGATAATTGAAGCGCAGAGTCTATTAGAAAGTTGCAGAACTTTTCACTTTACAATGTCTTTAATTATGAGACCACCATCCGTTATGTGCAGGTGGGTTACAATTCTCATTCTGAAGCCATTTTTGTATACGGGGCTTTACCGTCCATCAGCATGACAGCGGTCAGTGTTTCGGTCTTGCTGCCGCTCATCAGCACCAGGCTCCTGGCCACCATTGTACTGTTCCTCCCATCGGTCGGGGTCTGGGATGGCTTATTTGCAGGGTTGCATTGCCGGCAGGGGGACATCCCACGGGTCCTTTTCTGGAAAAAAGGTTGCACTGTGAAAAAGTATTAAAGTCGGGGCGATATCTTAATCCGCGGGAGCAGAAAATATAAGGGGGGATTTGAAACAAGTTCTTGGTCAATGTCATGCAACAAGGTCGTATTATATAGATTCACGTGTTTTTTTGGGGTTTTTCCTCTGTTATTCCTGTTTTTTTTCCCCCTTGTAGTTGATTAAGGTAGCATTTGATGAAGAGGTCAGCCCCGAGATGGTGGATCTGTTCAAGAAGCAGCTGATGAAGTTCCGCTATCCGGTGTCCATCTTCAGCATGTTCGCCTTCGCGGCAGGACAGGCGGCTCCGGCCATCATTTTACCAAAGCAGAAGGAAAAAAACACCTCATTCAGGTAACAAGTCCGGCCGTCATCTCCGAGGCCGCAGAACGGGTGTAAGAATCCCAACGTGTAATATGGCCAGACCTTGAGGATTGTGGGCCATGTAGTGTATGCTTAGTCCGAGTGATCTGATCCATGCTCGTATTTTTAGGACTCTCTCCAAAACCATCGTTAAGGGGGCAAAACGGGCTGGAAAAATGACCATCGGGCGCCCGTACGTGGCGAAGAAGAAAACGGGAACGATATTGGAGGAACGCGGGAGCCGAAACGAGGACGATGACATCTCTGGTATTGAATTGGCTTCTTTTTTCCTTTTAAATTTGGCTTAGACCTCCTTCACACATGTGTTTCCGGTACGTGTGACGTCCATTTTCACACGTACCAGAGACACGGACACACGTAGACCTATCAAAATAAATGGGTCTGCTCACACCTCCGTGTTTTCTCATGGACATGTGTCCATGTGGTTCACACGGATGTCCATGTGCTCCACACGGCAACATGTCCATTTTTCTCCAGCAGCACAGGTGTCACACAGCCCGCACACTGATGTGATCCCGTATCGGAGAAGACACGTGTCTTTCAAATATAATGATTTTCTATACCCACCTGTCTTCAGCGCTGCTGTCACTTGCTTCCGGGCCCGCTCATTATGCTCATGCATATTCACTGCACTTCGGACCCGGAAGCAGCAGCAGCTTCGGAGACAGCAGCTCTGGGGACAGGTGAGTATAGAAAATCATGCTGTCCGCGTGCTATGTGGATGTCACACGGATAGGACACACTGAACCCACATGGATACACACACACATACAAACCTTCACGGATCGTGCAAAACGTGTGTGTTTTGCATGGACGTGGGAAGAGGCCTTAGAGATTGAGAGCTGCGTACAGAAAACAGCTGTCAAAGGAATCAGTGCAGAGCCGGCCATGTTTAGATATATCAGGCGGCCCCTTTGCACTTTTCTGGAGGCCGGTTCTCCCGCACTGATGGGTCCAGAGAGGTCAGCGTCACAGATACACTAATTATCTGTACTAATATTGACTGGATTATCACTGATGAAGGAGCAGGAATCCTAGAAACGTAGGCGCCAGTGATCTCACTTCTTGCACAGGACTGTCGCACTACAAGTACTAGCAATCCTTTCCTCCCAGCCAGGTTGCATCATCTTTTTATATATCGCCTTAGTGTCCGATGATAACGAGCTGCCGAGTGCAACGCTGAAAGCGACGGAGAAATCCACGATGGAGCAGCTGGTGGAGCGCGCTTGCTTTCGGGACTACCAACGCCTGGCGCTGGGGACCATCAACAACAGCTCCACGCGGTTAAAATCGGAGCACTTCCGCGTGACGGCCATGAACAGAATGTACTCCCTGTGCAGGAGGTGGGTGACCCCTCTACCTTGTGCTTTCGGATTCCTCTCTGACCCCGATCCTTGGATCCCCGTGGCACCCGATCAGTGGTCGGCAAAGGTTGGGTGACCACAAACTGGGATACTACCTAAGCTAATTAGTGTACATTGTTGTTTGTAGCTACCCCGGCCTCCTGGTAGTGCCGCAGTCGGTGCAGGACAGCAGCTTGCAGAAGGTTGCTCGCTGTTACCGCCACCAGAGGCTCCCGGTTGTCTCCTGGAAAAACTCCAAAACAAACGCCATTTTACTCCGCTCCGGAGGCTTCCATGGGAAAACTGTTGTCGGTCTCTTTAAATCTCAGAATACGCACACGGCCGGTGAGTGATGAGACCCTGATCATCCGGAAATCCTGATCGTCTGACACACAGCGGTGGCCATTACTGTCATTTATCCCGTATTTGTTGTCTTGTCAGCTCCGGCCTCTTCTCTGGAGTCGTCAAGCAGCATCGAGCAAGAGAAATACCTCCAAGCCCTGCTCAACGCCATCTCTGTCCACTACAAAATGAATGGCAACAGCACCCTCACTGTACGGCCCACGCTGGCCCTGTCACCAGGTACGTCTGACCCAAGAGACTGCAATCACACAGTGCTTTAAAAGGCAGCAGAATAGTGAGTGCAGCTCTGGAGTATAATATAGGATATAACTTAGGATAAGTAATGTATGTACGCAGTGACTGCACCAGCAGAATAGTGAGTGCAGCTCTGGAGTATAATATAGGCTATAACTTAGGATAAGTAATGTAATATATGTACGCAGTGACTGCACCAGCAGAATAGTGAGTGCAGCTCTGGAGTATAATACAGGATGTAACTCAGGATCAGTACAAGATAAGTAATGTAATGTATTTACATAGTGACTGCACCAGCAGAATAGGGAGTGCAGCTCTGGAGTATAATACCAGATGTAACTCAGGATCAGTATAAGATAAGTAATGTAATGTATGTACACAGTGACTGCACCAGCAGAATAGTGAGTGCAGCTCTGGAGTATAATACAGGATGTAACTCAGGATCAGTTCAGGATAAGTAACGTAATGTATGTACACAGTGACTGCACCAGCAGAATAGTGAGTGCAGCTCTGGAGTATAATACAGGATGTAACTCAGGATCAGTACAGGATAAGTTATGTAATGTATGTACACAGTGACTGCACCAGCAGAATAGTGAGTGCAGCTCTGGAGTATAATGCAGGATAAGTAATGTAATGTATATACACAGTGACTGCTCCAGCAGAATAGTGAGTGCAGCTCTGGAGTATAATTCAGGATGTAACTCAGGATCAGTACAGGATAAGTTATGTAATGTATGTACACAGTGACTGCCCCAGGAGAATAGTGAGTGCAGCTCTGGAGTATAATACAGGATGTAACTCAGGATCAGTAATGTAATGTATGTACGCAGTGACTGCACCAGCAGAATAGTGAGTGCAGCTCTGGAGTATAATACAGGATGTAACTCAGGATCAGTACAGGATAAGTTATGTAATGTATGTACACAGTGACTGCCCCAGGAGAATAGGGAGTGCAGCTCTGGAGTATAATACAGGAGGTAACTCAGGATCAGTGCAGGATAAGTAATGTAATGTATGTACACAGTGACTCCACCAGCAGAATAGTGAGTGCAGCTCTGGAGTATAATACAGGAGGTAACTCAGGATCAGTACAGGATAAGTAATGTAATGTATGTACACAGTGACTCCACCAGCAGAATAGTGAGTGCAGCTCTGGAGTATAATACAGGAGGTAACTCAGGATCAGTACAGGATAAGTAATGTAATGTATGTACACAGTGACTGCACCAGCAGAATAGTGAGTGCAGCTCTGGAGTATAATACAGGAGGTAACTCAGGATCAGTAATGTAATGTATGTACACAGTGACTGCACCAGCAGAATAGTGAGTGCAGCTCTGGAGTATAATACAGGATGTAACTCAGGATCAGTAATGTAATGTATGTACACAGTGACTGCACCAGCAGAATAGTGAGTGCAGCTCTGGAGTATAATACAGGAGGTAACTCAGGATCAGTGCAGGATAAGTAATGTAATGTATGTACACAGTGACTCCACCAGCAGAATAGTGAGTGCAGCTCTGGAGTATAATACAGGATGTAACTCAGGATCAGTAATGTAATGTATATACACAGTGACTGCTCCAGCAGAATAGTGAGTGCAGCTCTGGAGTATAATTCAGGATGTAACTCAGGATCAGTACAGGATAAGTTATGTAATGTATGTACACAGTGACTGCCCCAGGAGAATAGTGAGTGCAGCTCTGGAGTATAATACAGGATGTAACTCAGGATCAGTAATGTAATGTATGTACGCAGTGACTGCACCAGCAGAATAGTGAGTGCAGCTCTGGAGTATAATACAGGATGTAACTCAGGATCAGTACAGGATAAGTTATGTAATGTATGTACACAGTGACTGCCCCAGGAGAATAGGGAGTGCAGCTCTGGAGTATAATACAGGAGGTAACTCAGGATCAGTGCAGGATAAGTAATGTAATGTATGTACACAGTGACTCCACCAGCAGAATAGTGAGTGCAGCTCTGGAGTATAATACAGGAGGTAACTCAGGATCAGTACAGGATAAGTAATGTAATGTATGTACACAGTGACTCCACCAGCAGAATAGTGAGTGCAGCTCTGGAGTATAATACAGGAGGTAACTCAGGATCAGTACAGGATAAGTAATGTAATGTATGTACACAGTGACTGCACCAGCAGAATAGTGAGTGCAGCTCTGGAGTATAATACAGGAGGTAACTCAGGATCAGTAATGTAATGTATGTACACAGTGACTGCACCAGCAGAATAGTGAGTGCAGCTCTGGAGTATAATACAGGATGTAACTCAGGATCAGTAATGTAATGTATGTACACAGTGACTGCACCAGCAGAATAGTGAGTGCAGCTCTGGAGTATAATACAGGAGGTAACTCAGGATCAGTGCAGGATAAGTAATGTAATGTATGTACACAGTGACTCCACCAGCAGAATAGTGAGTGCAGCTCTGGATCCACTAATCTACAGTACTCTGAATCCTTCATTCTGTAACCTGCTGACTGCATTCAGAAAACTAGAAAAAAAGATATTGAAAATTAAAGAGATTAATTTGGCAGTGACTTTTATCCTTGAGGCTTGGTGGCTCCTATAACTACAGCAGTGCCAGTAACATGATATTTAGGGGTAGATGGTGGGATCTTTCCCAGTGCGGGTTCTATCCCATTATCTGCCGCTGACCCCCGTCTTATAGACAATTATTAGTTAATGTAGTAGATGATACTAGTATAGTATAGTGCAGTTGGGGCCGTTATATCTATGGTTCTGGTCTCTACCAGCCTCCGGGGATCATGTGATGGGGGTCCGGTTCACTGGAAGGTAATGCGGGTACGTGGCAGCGGAGACTCGTGACTGGAAAAGTTGCCTACTTAAAACTTTAATCAGCTTAGCTCTTCCTTCCACGATTCGTCCTCTTCGCTGGGAAACCGGAGCCCTGCGGAAATCATGCATGCTTGGCTTTCCTTAACATCTAGAGCCGTAATCCATTAATTGTCTCATCTAACGATTCCCATGGAGGAAACCCACCAGCGGTGGGGGAGGGGGGGTATGGAGCTTCACGTGTCTCGATTGTAACATTCTCATCCCATGTTTTTGTCTTGTATTTAACCTGTTTTTGTTTCTTTTTTCCCATTTTATTAGTTGTTTTTTCCACTGTTGTTTTACTTGTCCATGTGTTTGACTGACTTCAGGCAGCGCCAGAAAGAGCTCCCGGTTGAGCGGCGGGGCTAGGCATGTTGTGCCGGGACACTTGGATGGCAGTCCGTCCAATAGCTTTTCCCGAGGAGGTTAGTAAGTGAGAGCGCCATGGCTACAAATTATTTTGGTGAGAATCCCATCCAGCAAGACGTCCATCCATGCAGCCGGTGGTCCTTTAATAATGCTCCGTCCCCCGAGCATTACCGTTCCAAAAAAGAAAGCTTAGTAGCACCTAATATAAGTTATTAAATAGTCCCAATTGTTTGGGGACCTCTAACTCCCAGCATGTTGTGTCCATCACACCATTAGGAGTTTATTTCCCCCATTTTATTTACGGACGTTCATTCCATTGTATGATTCTATCTGGGAACGGCGGAGTTTGATGCTTCTTTCTCGCTCCCATGGATGTCACTCGCTCATTTTTTTCCATTGTATGATACTTTCTGGGAACGGCTGAGTTTGATGCTTCTTTCTCGCTCCCATGGATGTCACTCGCTCATTTTTTCCCATTGTATGATACTTTCTGGGAACGGCTGAGTTTGATGCTTCTTTCACGCTCCCATGGGTATCACTCGCTCATTTTTTTGCTCCACGTAACAGTGCCTACATATCCCATCCAACCAATGACATCATCATCTCCAACTTCCATCATCCTCATCATTTCAGAGAAGGAATTATTGGATCCCGGAGGAGGATAACTACTGGTAGACATCATCAGACCTGGTTAAGTTGGTTGGATTTCACAGTCTATTTACAGACCACAGTGCCCGGTTTGGGTGTAGGTCTCTTCAGCCCAATTTATAGGGTCAAAGGCATATATGAAGCCGTAAGTTGGGTCAGAAGATCTGAAATCCGTATGGGCAGTGCAGTCTATATGCTGCCGTAAAATACAGCTACCTTAGGGAATAGTTCCCAGCTTCCAAAAGACCCCGGGTGCCATCAAAATCTGGATTTAAAGGAGCACTGCAGCAGTTTTTTATTGCTTCGTCCATTTGTCATCAATAATGTGTTACAGTGAGTGTAAAGTACTTACCAGTCGCCGTCTTCTGACGTTCTGCCCATTGTTGTCTACTGCCATTTTCAGCGGTGCTCCATTCCTCTCTTGCACCTTGCCACCACTGCTCTTTTATGCCAGGTCGTTAGTTCCTTTCTTAATATAAGTCTATGTGAGCCTCTTTCATAGACTTGACAAAGTGACTTCCGATCACAGAGAAGATACTGTAGTGAGTCAGCTCATCTCATCTACATTCACGTGATGCAGGAGAGGAGAGGAGCAGCGCAGGAAACGGTAGACGAGAACAATGGGTTTACGCAGTCCTTTCTTAATGTAAGTCTATGAGAGCCTTTTTCATAGACTTGACGAAGTGACTTCCAGTCCCGCAGAAGACTCTGAAGTGAGTTGGCTCCTATCCGCTACGGTCATGTGATGCAGGAGTGGAAAGGAGCATCTCTGGAAACTGCAGACGAGAACAATAGGTTTACGCATTGCTTTCTTAATGTAAGTCTATGAGAGCCTCTTTCATAGACTTAACAAAGTGGCTTCCGGAGACACTGTAAGAAGTCGGCTCGACTCGGTTACAGTCATGTGATGCAGTAGAGGAAAGGAGCAGCACTGAAAACTGCAGACGAGAACAATGGGTTTACGCATTTTTTTCTTAATGTAAGTCTATGAAAGCCTTTTTCATAGACTTAACCAGGTGACTTCCAGTCCCACAGAAAACGCTGAAGTGAGTCGGCCTGTCTCAGCTACGATCACATGATGCAGGAGTGGAAAGGAGCAGCGCTGGAAACGGCAGATGAGAACAATGGGTTTACGCATTTCTTTCTTAATATAAGTCTATGAGAGCCTTTTTCATAGACTTAACAAAGTGTCTTCCGGAGACGCTGTAGTAAGTCGGCTCATCTCAGTTACGGTCACGTGATTCAGGAGAGGAAAGGAGAAGCACAGGAAACGGGAGATGAGAACAATGGGTTTACGCATTCCTTTCTTAATATAAGTCTATGAGAGCCTCTTTCATAGACCTAACAAAGTGGCTTCTAGTCACGCAGAAGACACTGTAGTGAGTCATCTCATCTCAGCTATGGTCATGTGATTCAGGAGAGGAAAGGAGCAGCGCAGGAAACGGCAGATGAGAACAATGGGTTTATGAATTCCTTTCTTAATGTAAGTCTATGAGAGCCTCTTTCATAGACTTAACAAAGTGTCTTCCGGAGACACTGTAAGAAGTCGGCTTGACTCGGTTACGGTCATGTGATGCAGGAGAGGAAAGGAGCAGCGCAGGAAACGGCAGACGACAACAATGGGTTTACGTATTCCTTTCTTAATGTAAGTCTATGAGAGCATTTTTCATAGACTTAACCAGCTGACTTCCTGTCCCACAGAAAACGCTGAAGTGAGTCGGCCCATCTCGGCTACGATCACATGATGCAGGAGTGGAAAGGAGCAGCGCTGGAAACGGCAGATGAGAACAATGGGTTTACACATTTCTTTCTTAATGTAAGTCTATGAGAGCCTTTTTCATAGACTTAACAAAGTGTCTTCCGGAGACGCTGTAGTAAGTCCGCTCATCTCAGTTACGGTCACGTGATTCAGGAGAGGAAAAGATCAGCACAGGAAACGGGAGATGAGAACAATGGGTTTACGCATTCCTTTCTAAATGTAAGTCTATGAGACCTTCTTTCATAGACTTAACAAAGTGTCTTCCAGTCACGCAGGAGACACTGTAGTAAGTCGTCTCGTCTTGGCTATGATCACATGATGCAAGAGAGGAAAAGAGCAGCGCAGGAAACGACAGACGAGAACAATGGTTTTAAGCATTCCTTTCTTAATGTAAGTCTATGAGAGCCTCTTTCATAGACTTAACAAAGCGGCTTCTAGTCACACAGAAGACACTGTAGTGAGTTGGCTCGTCTCAGCTACCTACGTGATGCAGGAGAGGAAAGAAGCCGGCTGTAAACGGCAGACAACAACAATAGCATTACGCTCTTACTGTTCACGCATTAATAATGGTTAATGGAAGGAGCAATAAATAAAAATGCCATGGTGCTACTTTACCATAACAATAAAGATTATTTTGGCATCAAAAATGTATAAAAATATGGACGTCACCCCCTGACACACTAGGGCATGTAATTGTCACCGTTGTCATTTTCTGTTAATGTTATCCATCTAAGAGAACTAAAAAGCAGACAAACAAAATATTAGAAACAAAAAAAACTCGTCAAAATTTTAGAAGTTTATGAAAAGAAATAGAGTATCCAATATTATTACCCCTTCTAGGTTTTAGCACACATTACTAATATTTATTAAACTTACTGTTCTGGTTGGTAACCATTATCCCAGTAATGACAATAATAGAAATACTAATCCAAAATGTGAATGAAATGACTAATTTATTGTTTTTTTGTTATAATATTTGGTGTTTTTCTTCTTTTTTCCTGTTACCTGCAGCTCCTTCGCTTGCCGCTGCCTTTGCCCTTCCGCTTCTTGCGTGCGATCTGCTCTAATCTGTACCTTTCTCGCTTTCTTTCCTCCTCTTCTGACCAGTTCTGGGGTACAGGGATAAGTTCTTCTCACAGACACATCTCACAGCTAAAGAAAAGATACAGAATACAGGTACCGGTCACCGCCAGTCCCCTTCATCATCATCCTCATCATCATCGCGGGAGATTTATCCACTGACGCACGAGTTCACAAATTTGCAAAATTTGCCAAAACACCAACTCACTGAGTGTTCGTTTATCATTACCCTGATGCACGTATACACTGATATTCTGCACCAAAATATTGACTCTTCCTCTTCGCCCCTCCACCATTCGCTGTGCGAGTGTTCAAAAGCACTTACAAACTTTTAATGCTCCTTACGTCACTTGTGCCTTATACTAAATCATTTATGCATAATAACCACCATAGTCGATGGTCCCCATATAAATGTATCACTCGTACACGTTCTGTTATGTTGGGACTTACAAATAAGTGTACTATATACCGTAGTTCCAGATCCTTGAGTTTTCTCCTAGCCCATGACCCACTCCCCATCTATGAGATAAAACGTCCCCGGCTCCACATTTGGTGGATTTTGCCACTACGGAGTCTGGAGAGTGCTTTTATTATGTCCATCACCCCTGAAGTGGATTCAGTGGACACCAGGTTGTGCAATTTCATTATTCCCGATTGACCGCATTGGCAAAATCTGCAATGGAGGTTGTGACTAGAGCCTAAGTAGAAGTCCCCAAATAATCTTCTGGAAAATCTGAGGATAAACTGTATGGCTGCAGTTATTGTAGAGGTTGTCACACAACATCTCCAAACTCCTGCCGAACTGACAAGTTTTGCACTGACAAGGTTGAAAAGTCACCGTATTATGTTACACCCAGAAACAGAGACTTAAGGCTGCTTTACACACAACGATATCGCTAGTGATCTCGTTAGCGATGTGACATGCCAGATCGTAGATACGATTTGCCGAGAGCGCACATAGGTTGTTTTTGTAGCGCCGGTCACAAAACGACCTATGTGCGATCTCGGCAAATCGTATCTACGATCTGGCATGTCACATCGTTAACGAGATCACTAGCGATATCGTTGTGCGTAAAGCAGCCTTTACACCGGCACAAAGGCAGGGTGCCCACATACATAAAATGCCACTTATTTAGAGACATTCTGTGGGTGGGTATCTGTGCCTATGGTGGTGGTCGACACCAACTCTTACTGCCATTGCTCTTGGCCTTTTTGCTGGCATTGCTTTGCACTGGTTCCCTGCCTGTCAATGCTCTCTTTCTCTAGCTGCCATTTCTTATTACCACCTGACTTGCTGACATTACTATCCTTGGGTTGCCTGACTGTTATTAATCCTCTCCAGCAGCCTGCCTGTCATTACTCCCCTTGGGCTGCCTGGCTGTCATTACTCCCCTTGGGCTGCCTGGCTGTCATTACTCCCCTTGGGCTGCCTGGCTGTCAATACTCCCCTTTGTCTGCCTGTCTGTTATTACTCCTCTTGGGCTGCCTGGCTATCAATACTTCCCTTGGGCTGCCTGTCTGTCATTACTCTCCTTGGGCTGCTTGGCTATCAAAACTCCCCTTGGGCTGCCTGGCTATCAATACTTCCCTTGGGCTGCCTGTCTGTCATTACTCTCCTTGCGCTGCCTGGCTATCAAAACTCCCCTTGGGCTGCCTGGCTATCAATACTTCCCTTGAGCTGCCTGGCTGTCATTACTCCACTTGCCCTGCCTGGCTGTCATTACTCCACTTGCCCTGCCTGGCTGTCAATACTTCCCTTGGGCTGCCCGGCTGTCATTACTCCCATTGGTCTGCCTGGCTTTCAATACTCCCCTTTGGCTGCCTGACTGTCAATACTCCCCTTCGGCTGCCTGGCTGTCAATACTTCCCTTGGGCTACCTGGCTGTCAATACTCCCCTTGGGCTACCTGGCTGTCAATACTCCCCTTGGGCTGCCTGGCTGTCATTACTCCCCTTGGGCTGCCTGGCTGTCATTACGCCCCTTTGGCTGCCTGGCTGTCATTACTCCCCTTGGGCTGCCTGGCTGTCATTACTCCCCTTGGGCTGCCTGGCTGTCATTACTCCCCTTGGGCTGCCTGGCTGTCATTACTCCCCTTGGGCTGCCTGGCTGTCATTACTCCCCTTGGGCTGCCTGGCTGTCATTACTCCCCTTGGGCTGCCTGGCTGTCATTACTCCCCTTGGGCTGCCTGGCTGTCATTACTCCCCTTGGGCTGCCTGGCTGTCATTACTCCCCTTGGGCTGCCTGGCTGTCACTTCTCCCCTTGGGCTGCCTGGCTGTCATAATTCCCCTTGGACTGCCTGCCTGTCAATACTCCCCTTGGGCTGCCTGGCTGTCATTACTCCTCTTGGCTGCCTGGCTTTCAATACTCCCCTTGGGCTGCCTTCCTGTGAATACTCTCCTTGGGCTGCCCGGCTGTCATTACTCCCATTGGTCTGCCTGGCTGTCATTACTCCTCTTGGCTGCCTGGCTTTCAATACTCCCATTGGTCTGCCTGGCTGTCAATACTCCCCTTGGGCTGCCTGGCTGTTATTATTCAACTTGGGTGGGCTAGCTGTCATTACTCCCTTGGGCTGCCTGGCTGTCAATACTCCCCTTGGGCTGCTAGGTTGTCATCACTCCCCTCTAACTGCCTGGCTGTCATCACCCCCCTCTAACTGCCTGGCTGTCATCACCCCCCTCTAACTGCCTGGCTGTCATCACCCCCCTCTAACTGCCTGGCTGTCATCACTCCCCTCTAACTGCCTGGCCATCCTCAGCCTACATATGATTCCATCAATTTCCTTTCAGTAATTCTTCCTTTTGTGTCCAGGTGTTTGGGCCAGTCTGCGCTCCAGCAATCGCCTTATCACCACCCAAACACCACTGGTCGACGTTGGTGCACGACTTGCGGGAAAGGACCACACCACCCCGTCTTACACGGACCACACCACCCTGCAAAACCAGCTGTTAAAGCGCCAGGCTGCCTTGTATATTTTTGGAGAGAAATCTCAGCTGAGGGTAAGAAGTAATCACTAAATGTACCATTGCTTGCATGGAGTGCAAAGGGATCATAAAGGGTTTTATTGTTTTGGGGTTTTTTTTGTTTTTTTTTTTAAAAGCTATAATATAAACCTTACTACTATTTTGCATTGTCATATTTATTTTGCCTGCAGTGTAAAGAATGGTGAAATTTAACAAAAGGGATGTTGCAACTGAAAATAATGCAGATTTGTTATGTGTTACGTTTGGAGAGCTTGGTGACACCTTGTTTCGGTGGCTTTTACTGGTTGTATAGAGTATGACACCTTGTTTCCATAGCTTTTACTGGTTGTGTAGAGTATGACACCTTGTTTCGGTGGTTTTTACTGGTTGTATAGAGTATGACACCTTGTTTCGGCGGTTTTTACTGGTTGTATAGAGCATGACACCTTGTTTCCGTAGCTTTTACTGGTTGTATAGAGTATGACACCTTGTTTTGGCGGCTTTTACTGGATGTATAGAGTATGACACCTTGTTTCGGTGGTTTTTACTGGTTGTATGGAGTATGACACCTTGTTTCGGTGGTTTTTACTGGTTGTATGGAGTATGACACCTTGTTTCGGTGGTTTTTACTGGATGTATAGAGTATGACACCTTGTTTCGGTGGTTTTTACTGGTTGTATGGAGTATGACACCTTGTTTCGGTGGTTTTTACTGGTTGTATGGAGTATGACACCTTGTTTCGGTGGTTTTTACTGGTTGTATGGAGTATGACACCTTGTTTCGGCGGCTTTTACTGGTTGTATAGAGTATGACACCTTCTTTTGGCTGTTTTTAGTGGTTGTATAGAGTATGACACCTTGTTTCGGTGGTTTTTACTGGTTGTATAGAGCATGACATTTTCTTTCGGTGACTTTTACTGGTTGTATAGAGTATGACACCTTCTTTCGGTGGTTTTTACTGGTTGTATAGAGCATGACACCTTCTTTCGGTGGTTTTTACTGGTTGTGTAGAGCATGACACCTTGTTTCGGTAGTTTTTACTGGTTGTATAGAGCATGACACCTTGTTTCGGTGGTTTTTACTGGTTGTATAGAGCATGACACCTTGTTTCGGTAGCTTTTACTGGTTGTATAGAGTATGACACCGTGTTTCGGCGTTTTTTAGTGGTTGTATAGAGT
This sequence comes from Anomaloglossus baeobatrachus, assembly GCF_048569485.1. Lineage (NCBI taxonomy): Eukaryota > Metazoa > Chordata > Amphibia > Anura > Aromobatidae > Anomaloglossus > Anomaloglossus baeobatrachus. The sequence goes on from NC_134362.1 coordinate 35,121,814, forward strand.
ATGACACCTTCTTTTGGCTGTTTTTAGTGGTTGTATAGAGTATTCCCCGGTGATTGTTGGACGCTCTGTCACGTATATCGTCCAGCACACTTTTATGTAGCCGTTTCCAGTCTAGTGGAACTGTAATGTGTCGCGGCCCCGTCCCCGGCACTAGGCTTTATCAGCACATTCCCGCATAGCGGCGGTGATCAACGCTCGCTACCATCGGCCTCCGCTTACATACACAACTCGGTGATCCCACGACCCATGATCTTAACCCGCCGTGCCTGCAGGACGTTGCTCCTCGTCGTGTGACATTCCTCTTCCTATCACTTCCATTTTATGGCCTCGGTCCAAGAATATCAGCAGCAGAAATTCCAAAAAATAAAATCGAAATTTCTCCATGAGTGGTTCGATGTCCTCTCCCGTCCTAGAAGGGAACGTCATCACCCGTTACACTTGTCTGTGGGGTCTATCATGTCTATACAGTAGTCTATGAGCTAAACCAGGCTGATACATTGTAACAACGCATCAGAAGCGGATTGTTTGGACCCCTCTGTATTCGGGGGTTAGTTGGCTTCTCTATAGGGGGTCCCGTCCCATTATCTCTCTGTATTATGGGCTCTCCAGGCGGCCAGCGATCCGGTGATCCCTCCCGGTGCAGCTCCTGGCTACTGGCCAAGTCCCGCCACTCTTGTAGTGCAGATATGTGAAGCATCCCTGGCCCCGCGGCCTCTCCGGCACCTTCCTGACATTCATTAAGTGGCGATGGCCGCTCCGCATTCATTATTCGTGTTTGTTATGGAGACCGCGTCCGTTCCGAGAGCCATCATTTATCTTATAGATTGGCTTTACATACCAGCTCTGGAGCTCGGCAGGAAGCCGCTCGCTGTATACACCCGTCATCGATGTCACATTAGGAAGACGGCGGGGGCCACACATTGCACACTTATTGGTGACTTATTAGGGGCTTCAAGTAATTCTCTCTAGTCACATCCAAAGCTGCCTGCAAAAGTATGCTAGTCAGCTTAGCTGTATCTTTCATCTGAGCTTTCATAGTGTCCTGCTCTTTGCTGCAGAATCAGATGGGACTATAGTGGAAAAGGCAAAGGAACATAGAGACGTGCAAAGTGGGAATCACAGCATTGTCAGGATGCACGAAATAGACAGTCTATCGTCTGAGTCATGATAGGTCTCAGCATTGTACATGTGAATGCATAGTGTTGGGGGGGTATAGCGCTGAGTATGGTGGGGTATGGCGCCGAGTATGGTGGGGAATGGCGCCGAGTATGGTGGGGAATGGCGCCGAGTATGGTGAGAAATGGCGCCGAGTATGGTGGGGAATGGCGCCGAGTATGGTGGGGAATGGCGCCGAGTATGGTGGGGAATGGCGCCGAGTATGGTGGGGAATGGCGCCGAGTTTGGTGGGGAATGGCGCCGAGTATGGTGGGGAATGGCGCCGAGTATGGTGGGGAATGGCGCCGAGTATGGTGGGGAATGGCGCCGAGTATGGTGGGGAATGGCGCCGAGTATGGTGGGGAATGGCGCCGAGTATGGTGGGGAATGGCGCCGAGTATGGTGGGGAATGGCGCCGAGTATGGTGGGGAATGGCGCCGAGTATGGTGGGGAATGGCGCCGAGTATGGTGGGGAATGGCGCCGAGTATGGTGGGGTATGGCGCCGAGTATGGTGGGGTATGGTGCCGAGTATGGTGGGGTATGGCGCCGAGTATGGTGGGGTATGGCGCGGCGCATGGAGGGGTATAGTTCGGCGTGTGGTGGGGTATAGCACAGCATATAGTGTGTCATATGGTGGGGTATAGTGCAGCATATAGTGTGGGGTATAGTCCGGCGTGTTGGAGAATGAGTTTGGGGGTGGTATGGCATGTGTTGGGTGGTGCGGTATGCTGCAATGTGGCGTAGGATGATGCAGAGCAAGATGGGTGGCGCAGAGTCGCTCAGTGTGTGGTAGGGTGTAGTGCAGCGTGTTGTGGGGTGTAGAGTGACGTGTTGGAGAATGACACAGTGAGTTCAGGGATGGCGTGGTGCAGTATTGTGCAGTGTTGGGTAGTGCGGTATTCTGCAATGTGATTCAGCATGTTGGAGGGTGATGCAGCGTTTTGTCAGGGTGGCGCAGTGTGTGTTGCGGGGTGGCGCAGCCTGTTGGGGGGTAGCGCGCTGTATTGCGGGGTGGTGTGTTGACGGGGTGGTGCGGCGTTGTTGACGGGCTGGCGCAGTGTGTTGGGGGGTGGTGCGGTGTGTTGGGGGGTGGGGCAGCGTGTTGCGGGAGGTGCTGTCTGAAGCTGCCCCTTCTGTATTGTGAACATGTCTTTTCTGCCATCAGGGCTTTAAGTTTGACTTCGCTCTGAATTGTGAGTTTGTGCCGGTGGAGTTTGGTGACAACCGTCAGGTGAAAGCGAGCTTTAAGAAGCTGATGAGGGCCTGTGTGCCCAGCAGCGTGCCCGGAGACTCCGACGCCACTTTTTTCAAGTCACTGGGAGACTCTGAGTGGTTCTTGCAGGTGAGTCTCATGCTTTGTTCTCAGATGATCTGAATGGAGTGCAGCACCGTGACTGGGCTTATCAGTTATCCACCATGCTCTACACTCCCACATCTCTCCTCTCTGACTTGCTGGGAGGCTCACAGTGAAGTTCATCCTATTTTCCCGGATGTCGCAGGGTGTCATGACTAATATGTTTAAATACTCTGTGCAAGTAATCCGTCCACCCTGCTTTACCTTCCTACATCTCTCTCTTCTCTAATCCTACCTCTGCCACCTCCAGGCCCTCCTTTCCATCTTCTCCTTTGCTGCACCTGTAATGACCTCCTCCTGCGAGACTTTTCTACCCTCTTCCTGTAATCCAGCACACATGGGTCCATCTGATGGCGGATTATCGGAATGTTTCTGCCCGTTTCTTTTGCTCACGTGCTGTGCATTTCTCCCGCAGATACACAGAATAATCCAGCTTTCCGTGATCATATCCGAGCTCCTGGAGTGCGGCTCCTCCGTGATGGTCAGTCTGGAAGACGGATGGGATATCACCACCCAGGTAAAGCCACGTGACTCCCCCAAAAATGGAGGAAAGGGGGTCACTTAATAGGATTATGGGCGTTACCAGTGTCAGATTTGCCTGTGTAATGGCAGTCGTTTCGGTTTTCACTCCGCTTTCCCAGGAATGGGTAAAACAATCTGTTTCTGGGAAAGCTGGGTGATGACCATTATGGTCTCTGGGGCAGCTCCAGGCACCCAACTTTCTTGAGACCTAAATACAAATCTGCTGGGGTAGCCAATAGAAGCGGGTTTATTGTGCGGCTCGGCACATTTGCCACTCCATCGTCTAGGAAAACTGGAGCTATAATGGCAGCGATCCTGCTTCTAGGAAAGTTGGGTGACTCAGCATGGCCACCATTACAGGGTTCGGTGAGAGAATCTCTATAATGAGCTAGATTTGCTATTGGGGTCTTCAGCCGTGCGGTGACCCCTGCAGTGTTGGGTGTTGCGGTGTGCTGCAATGTAGCGCAGCGTGTTGGATGGTGGCGCGGCGTGTTGCTACCACCCAGCTTTTCCAGGAAACTGCTGAGAAGTGTCGGGGGTGATGTTTTGATCGAAGAGGACCAGGATTGCTGTTTATTGTCGGCTTCATCCTGCAGATCATCTCCCTGGTGCAGCTCCTCGGAGACCCCTTTTACCGCACCCTCGACGGCTTCCGCATGTTGATAGAGAAGGAGTGGCTTTCTTTTGGCCACAAATTCAGCCAGCGCTCCAACCTGTCGCTCAGCAGCCAAGGCAGCGGATTCGTGCCCATCTTTCTGCAGTTCCTGGACTGTGTCCATCAGGTGAGAGGATTTTGGAAACTTTTTATTGCAGTGACACGAGTGTGGGGTTTTATGGAGACGTCATCAATATGAGATCGGTGGAGATCGGACCCTCAGCACTCCCCCCGATCAGCTCGGTACAAGGCATTGAATTGAATAAAGGCTGGAAAACACCTTTAACTTTGCTCTTACTTATTTCCAGAAACAGTATGCCTCCAGTCACATTCAAAGCAGCACTTAGGCTATGTGCACATGTAGCCGATTTCTTCTGCACAAAAAAAAGCATGTTTTGGCAGGCAAAACTGCTGAAAAAAAAGCGCTTTATCATGCTTCTTTTCATGCTTCTTTTCATGCTTCTTTTCATGCTTCTTTTCATGTTTCTTTTCATGCTCCTTTTCATGTTTCTTTTCATGTTTCTTTTCATGCTCCTTTTCAATGTGTATTTTCGATGTTTCTTTTCATGGCTTCTTTTCCTGTTTCTTTTCATGCTTCTTTTATCTATTGACATAGGGAAAACGTAGGAAAAAAAAAAGCAGAAACAATTGACATGCTGCTTCTTTTTTTCTGCATCAAAATCTGCAAGAAAAAAAAAAGCAGCGTGTGCACACCACGTCACGATTCTCATAGACTTTGCTGGGATGCTTTTTTCCTTGCAGTATTGATTAAAAATCTGCAAAAAGAAAAAGCATGAAAAAATGAAGGCTGGGTTCACATGTTGCATATTTGGTGCAGATTTTCCACCCATAATTTGCGCATCATTTTACATCACCAGCAGTTTAGATGCTCAGTTTTTTTTATTTGTTTTTTTTTTTGGTGTTTTTTTTTTTTTTGCACACAATTTATTCAGAAATTGGCTTTTGTTGCATTTCTTAAACGTCGAGCATGTCAGTTTTCCTTGCAGAAACCCACCTTTTTGGTGATGATTTTACCCACTTGTTTCATTGGAGACCCTAAATCCACAAGTTATCGCTCTGCCCTTGCATTGTTTTGGTGCATTTGTGCAAAAAAAAAAATAATGCAATAATAATTGTCAAAATATGCATGGATTTTAGATACAGGAATGTTGCGGATTTCAGTTAAGAAAAGAAATCTTCACCAAATTCACCTAAGGCTTATGTGCCCACGGGGACATTGTCCTGCGGATATATCCGCAAGACATTCCGCAGGTGCTCCCAGAAATCCGCAACAGAACTTTCTCTGTTTCAATGGAATGTCCCGCGGATATGGTGCGGGCATTCTGCATTGAGGATACAGTACCATGGCTTCGGCACTGCATCCTCAATGCAGAACAAGTGCTGCAGTGATCGGGGTGCTCATACTTACCTCCATCATGCAGCACCTCGCTTTCCGGCGGCCGGGTCACTGTCAGGCAGCGTCTGGTTCACTGTGCTGGAGGTGGGCGGGCCTGAACTAGCTCCGGCTGTCACATGACCGGAGCTCGTGCAGGCCCCACCCACCTCTTCCTTCCTGTACCTGGCTGACTCCACCGCGCTGCTGCCGCTACACCGGACGGAGAAAGTGACTCGGGTCTCTATCAAGGAAGGTAAGTATATGGGACCCTGCGGAGAAATCCGCAACAATAATTGACATGCTGCAGATTTTTCCGCACAATTTCCGCTGCGGAAAAATCCGCAGCGTGGGCACAGCATTTCCCAAATGCCATAGAAATGTCTGGGGAGTAGCTGTGCTGCAGATTTCTGGAAAATCCGCTGCTTTTCCGCGAGAAATCCGCGGCAAAATCCGCGCATTTTCCGCAGCGTGGGCACATAGCCTAAGACCCCGTATCCCACACACTGGGACCTACATACACACTCGTTGCTCTTTTTTTGCACCATAGGACTTGTCTGATGGACGTCTATGTAGCAAGAATCCAAAATTTAGCATTATTCCCCCCCACCCTCTTATACAATCTAGTACAGCTGGACATCATGGTCGCGTCTCCTCCATCCTCACTCGCAGACCTCCATATCCCGGCACATGAGGACCTGATTATTGGCGTCTGGTTACTATGTACACATCCATACGTTCCCCTTCCCCTGGCAGCGGCTGCAGACGGCCGATGACAGATCCTCGTTTCATTTCTATGGTTGCAGAAACTTGTCCACACGCCAGGCCGAGTTATAAATATCCCTGCCAGGAACGATGTGAGCCGCTCCGGCATGTAATCTCCTATAACAGATCACTGTTTATAATCTCCGACAATCCGCAGGTGTCACATCGCGCCTCCAGGATCCTTACAGTGACCAGAACCCAGATCTTCCTAAGTAAAATGCAAACTATTGCTCTCTGTTATCACACGCCGTTTCCTTAGCAGCAATGTTGGTCAGTCTGAATTTGATTGTCAGATAGCGCTCAATGCCAAGAGGCTGCTGTTAAAGTAACGTATAAAACGGGAATGGCGATTGTGGGCGATATAAGTATTCGTACCTGTCTATGTGACTTTCCCCCGGAGTATTATCTGTGCCCCTCTTGGCTCTCGTGTGCCCATATCCTAGGGTCCATCACGCCAAAAAACAACACGCGTCTCTGCCAGGAGAGAACGTCCCGCAGGCTTGTTTATGCCAAATTTTCCAGGTGTCAGCTGAATCCAGAATCATGTAAAATCCTCCATTGTGTTACTTTATTTACTTCTAAGAATAACATCTGCGAGGACAGAGGATAAAATTGTCCAGCGATGTCACCGCTCTGCCGCTCTCCGGTTTTGTGAGCCGGCACGCTAGAAACGTTAGCCCATAACTAAAGGCTCCACCATACATATTGGACTAATGGCAGCCAAACTTGCCGATTATCAGTGGGTTCGGCTGACAGCCCAATGTGTACCGGGGTCCTAGACCTTGATAGTTGGAGGAGATGAGGATCCGGCATGTCTGATATCAGACACAGAGATCTCTGGCAGCAGACGGGGTGCGCGGCGGAGTGACCTGCATCAACTGGTTTTGACATTTTGGGATTTACTTGTCTGGGTACTCTAGGGGTCTCAATGCGACCACATTCACCGAACATCCTTTTACCAGGTGGAGGCCAATAGAGTGTTCCGTTGGCCTCCGTCTGGTCATTTCTATCTGCATACTCTTGCTAAACCATGAAGTGCATGTTTTTTTCAATTGTTATCCATTCTAGACATGTACCTGGCATCCATAAAGACTGTGGCCACTGTCGGACTTGCGCTTGCGGAGAGTGTGCATTTAACAGAGGCCACAAACGCCAGATGCGCCTTGCTTTATCTACACTGCTGCATTGTAACAAATCCTCAGCTGTCTGGAATTTGTAGCTTCTGAGTAGAAGCTACTCAAGCTACTCATAAGCAGGGTTGCATCTCTGCAAGCAAGGTTGCATCTCTGCAAGCAAGGTTGCATCTCTGCAAGCAAGGTTTGCATCTCTGGAAGCAAGGTTGCATCTCTGCAAGCAAGGTTTGCATCTCTGCAAGCAAGGTTTGCATCTCTGCAAGCAAGGTTTGCATCTCTGCAAGCAAGGTTTGCATCTCTGCAAGCAAGGTTTGCATCTCTGCCAGCAAGGTTTGCATCTCTGCCAGCAAGGTTTGCATCTCTGCAAGCAAGGTTGCTGTCACTGTATCCAGCATAAGGAGTAATCTGGCTCTGCTCGCTTCAGCACCGGGATGGGAGCAGGTCCGGGATTGCACCACCTCTGCGCACACGGTCATCCTGACCAGCGGTGACACTCTAACCAATTGCTCGATCCGGTCACGTTTCTCTCTCGTTTTCTTTTTTTGCAGATACACAATCAGTATCCCACAGAGTTTGAGTTCAACCGTCACTATCTGAAGTTCCTGGCGTTTCATCACGTCTCCAATCGCTTCAAGACGTTCCTGCTGGACTCTGACTACGAGCGGCTGGAGCACGGTATGTGACGGCGGCACTGCCCCCCCCCCCCACGCTGCTCTCACCATTCCACCAGGGACCTTAATAATTGCAAGTCATGTTTAGGGAAGCGAAGGTCGATGACCGGCGGAGCTATGGGAGGAATGTGCAGAATCCAGGATTTGTGTCCTCTCCATCATAACTCACTGATGAGGCAGCAATCGCCTGCACCATGGACCAGCGGCTTCTGACACCACAACACATGGATTATAGCCGGGGGAGGGGGCGAGTGCTAATGAAACAAGTTCAGGCCCCATTGCATGAGGCATGTTTACAAGATCCAATTTATTATTGCATCTGCACCTTTTTTATGTCTCCTTTTTGGTGTTTTTCTCTTCTTTTTTTTTTCTCCTTTTCCTTGTCCTTTTTGATCCCCTCTTTTTTCCTCTCCTTTTTTTCCCCCTCTCCTTTTTTTCCTCCTCTCCTTTTTTTCCTCCTCTCCTTTTTTTTCCCTCTCCTTTTTTTTCCCTCTCCTTTTTTTTTCCTCTCCTTTTTTTTTGCCTCTCCTTTTTTTTTTTGCCTTTTTATTCTCCTTTTCCTTTTTTTCTCCTTTTTCTTTTTTTTCTCCTTTTGTTTGCTTTTATATTCTCCTTTTTTGCTTTTTTTTTTTTTGCTTTTTTTCCCCCTCTTTTTGTTTTCCCCCTCCCCCCCCCCCCCTTGTATGTGTTAACCCGTGTTTTTTTTTTTATGTTTTTTTATGTTTGCCATTATGGTCGAGGTTTGGGGCTTATCCAGAAGTTTTCGGCTAATCCACGAATTGCGACTTTTTAAAAAACGCCACTCAATTTTTGCACAAATGTCCCTTATTCCCCTCCTCCTCGAGCATCATTATTTACGGTTGAAATTTTTAAGCACATTTCATCAGAGCGTGCGACTTTTTGCACTAAAAAGTTTTGGGGGAAAAAAAAAAACATTTTTGACTTTGCGCAAAATGAAACGCGTGCAGAATTTGGAAGAAACTGGCACAAAAAACATCAACAAAAAAAGAGCAAATGAAGAATTGGGGCCACTGTGATTTGTAGCTATTAAAGCCCTCTGATGTCTGCTCCTTATTGGGGGTATTGTTGGGGTTACACCCCAAAATGTACATATGGAGGACAGAGGGGAAGTGAAGACGCTGGCGATTTAGGGCGGTGGACACCATTTTTGTTGCAGACCATCGTCTGTTGGAAAGTTGCAGAATTGTTTGTGTGCCTGGCTTTTGGGAAAGGACAGTATATGATTGTATCACGTGGCGCGGCCTCTTCTTGCCTCTGACTGGAGACCCTTTTTCGTTGCAGGGACCTTATTCGAGGATAAGGGCGACAAGCACACGAGGAGAGGAATCTGCATCTGGGAGTACATCGAGCGGACGCACAGGAAGAGCCCCGTCTTCTTCAACTATCTCTATGCTCCAACCGAACTGGAGGTACAAGAGAGGGAACGAGGCACCGGCCTCCTCGTCCGGCCTCCACCTCTATAACCTCCCTTGTCTTGTCTCTTCTAGCCTCTAAAACCAAGTGCCAACATTTCCACCCTGAGGAAGTGGGAGTATTACACGGAGGAGACCCTGGCCTCGGGTCCGTCCTATGACTGGACCACCGTCCTGTCTCGTCTGAACTCGTCTGAAGAACAGGCGGAGGAGACGTCGCAGCAAGGGAAGAGGAAAGTGGTGTGGCCGTGCTATGACGATGTGGCCAAAGTGCAGCCGGACGCCATCACGCACCTGATGAATGTAAGCTCTTGTGGCTGCACCATTACTCTTCTAGAAATAAGGCACTTTATGGTACAAAGCCAAGACCCTGCAGACTCCGCGCAGCGTGCGACTCCCTCCCCGTGACTCCGCGCAGCGTGCGACTCCCTCCCCGTGACTCCGCGCAGCGTGCGACTCCCTCCCCGTGACTCCGCGCAGCGTGCGACTCCCTCCCCGTGACTCCGCGCAGCGTGCGACTCCCTCCCCGTGACTCCGCGCAGCGTGCGACTCCCTCCCCGTGACTCCGCGCAGCGTGCGACTCCCTCCCCGTGACTCCGCGCAGCGTGCGACTCCCTCCCCGTGACTCCGCGCAGCGTGCGACTCCCTCCCCGTGACTCCGCGCAGCGTGCGACTCCCTCCCTGTGACTCCGCGCAGCGTGCGGCCCCCTCCCTGTGACTCCGCGCAGCGTGCGACTCCCTCCCTGAGACTCCGCGCAGCGTGCGACTCCCTCCCCGTGACTCCGCGCAGCGTGCGGCCCCCTCCCCGTGACTCCGCGCAGCGTGCGGCCCCCTCCCTGTGACTCCGCGCAGCGTGCGACTCCCTCCCTGTGACTCCGCGCAGCGTGCGACTCCCTCCCTGTGACTCCGCGCAGCGTGCGACTCCCTCCCCGTGACTCCGCGCAGCGTGCGGCCCCCTCCCCGTGACTCCGCGCAGCGTGCGGCCCCCTCCCCGTGACTCCGCGCAGCGTGCGACTCCCTCCCCGTGACTCCGCGCAGCGTGCGACTCCCTCCCCGTGACTCCGCGCAGCGTGCGACTCCCTCCCCGTGACTCCGCGCAGCGTGCGACTCCCTCCCCGTGACTCCGCGCAGCGTGCGACTCCCTCCCTGTGACTCCGCGCAACGTGCGGCCCCCTCCCGATATTGTGTTTCCAGGCTCCTCGTACTAGAAAAAGGAACAAAAACCTACCTTAATTGTCCTCAAAGCTTCCACCTAATTCTCAGAAGCAATTTCCTCCTCAAGTTCCCTAATCTGAGTCACATGAGCCCCCGCTCCCCGCTCCGGCCCTTACACCTTTGTCTTGGAGGAAACTTCAGACGGTAACGAAATATAAAGCATCGCAGCGGCATCCTGTAGTGACTATACACAGCGCCGTCCTGAGCACCGCCGCGGTCCAAGAATCCAAATAAAAAGTTATTTCTCCACCTCCCCCCAAAAAAAAACAAAACCATTGTGTGATATCTCTACTCATATACTGCAGTCCTGTGTAACCCCACAAATTACATAATAGGTCTGAGTATAGATATAGTAGATATCACCTGCAGTCCTATGTAACACCACAGATAATAAAGTGATAACACTCTAAGTATTGATAATGTAGATGTCACCTGCAGTCCTATGTAACATCACAGATATCACAGTGATATCTGAGTATAAATAATGTAGATGTCATCTGCAGTCCTATGTAGCACCACAGATAACAGTGATATCTCTGAGCACAGATAATCTAATGTCACCTGCAGTCCTATGTAACACCACAGTGATAACGCGGAGTACACATAATGTAGTAGATGTCACCTGCAGTCCTGTGTAACACCACAGATAACACAGTGATAACCCAGAGTACAGATAATGCAGTAGATGTCACTTGCAGTCCTATGTAACACCACAGATAACACTGATAACTCCGAGTACAGATAATGCAGTAGATGTCACTTGCAGTTGCAGTCCTATGTAACACCACAGATAATAAAGTGATAACACTCTAAGTATTGATAATGTAGATGTCACCTGCAGTCCTATGTAACATCACAGATATCACAGTGATATCTGAGTATAAATAATGTAATGTCATCTGCAGTCCTGTGTAACACCACAGATAACACAGTGATATCTCTGAGTACAGATAATGTAATGTCACCTGCAGTCCTATGTAACACCACAGTGATAACGCGGAGTACACATAATGTAGTAGATGTCACCTGCAGTCCTATATAACACCACAGATAACACAGTGAGATCTCATTGAGTACAGATAATGTAGTAGATGTCACCTGCAGTCCTATGTAACACCACATATAACACAGTGATAACCCAGAGTACAGATAATGCAGTAGATGTCACTTGCAGTCCTATGTAACACCACAGATAACAGTGATATCTCTGAGTACAGATAATGTAGTAGATGTCACCTGCAGTCCTATGTAACACCACATATAACACAGTGATAACCCCGAGTACAGATAATGCAGTAGATGTCACCTGAAGTCCTATGTAACACCACAGATAACACTGATAACTCCGAGTACGGATAATGCAGTAGATGTCACTTGCACTTGCAGTCCTATGTAACACCACACATGGTGCAAGAATTGTAGGATTATTTTTTTATGGACACTGAAACAGTAGAGAAGAGCTGTTGCAGAAGTATACACACCCTTTAGCGATCATCCCTACAAGCTCGCTCCTACTCTACACCCGCTCTCCTCTGCCCGCAGCTCTCCAGGTGAGGTGGTTACGGCTTGGAGAACCCGTCCATTTCTTTCCGCCCCCACACATTTATAAAGCAGAAGTGTCCCTGGGATTTGGCGGTGAGAACCATTGCATCACGTTACCGGGCCGGTTCCTGCCAGCCAGGACGGGGCACGCGGCAGTCGTTCCCTGACCCGCTTCCTCCATCGCGGGTATCGCCTTTCCCGCCCCCTGTCCCTGAGGACGCTGCACTAAATGCTGCTCCATCAGTTCCTCCGGTGTTTTTCCAGGCCGAGAGAACTTTTTACAACCGCAAACCAAAACCTTTTGTGTCCATCTCCTCCTTCCCTACATCTCAAGAATGTGTCTCAGTTACGTTCCCATCTAGAAGTCAGAACAATAGGTCGAGGAGAGGACACGGCGTTGCGCTGCGGCGTTGGCTCCCACTCGCTCTCTCCGGAAAATGATTCCTTTCATTGCTTTTTGGTACAAGGAGAAAAAAAACAGCCAATGTTAATGTTGGCCGGGCGCGCAGCTCGTGTCATGTGTAGGGTCTCCAGCCCCAGAGATCCATACAGAAGAGGTGACCACCAGGGTACGGTGCGCTGATAGGAGAACATTGTGTCCCCGCAGGAGATCGAGCGGCTGGAGAGCATGCTGAACCACAGCCCCGAGCGGTGGCAGCTTCTGTGGGAGAAGGCCAAGGTCCGGCTGAAGGAGGACGCCAAGAAGGAGAATGTAAATACCAGGGGCCGGGACAAAGGCAAAAACACAGACTCCTCTAGCCCACCAGGGATAGATCTCTATTTTTATATTTTTTTTTGCCTTTTATTATTTCATGTGTTTTAGGGAAATTTTTGCAGAACCCTTCCTATGAAAGACATTACAGACGCCACTATATACATAATCTTTACAGCTTGTATATAAAGTAAAGGTTAACCCCTTAGTGTCCGTAAGAGTCAAAATTACTTTTATTTTTTGGGGTGGGGGTGGAGGGGGGGGTTGCCTTTTTACCTCTCCACTTTTTAGTAGCCAAAACATTTTTCCTCTTCCACTGAAGTGAGTGCACGAGGCTTTGGTTATTCTTCTTACTGCCGTTCTGGGACACAAACGTTTGGACACACCTCATTCAAAATGTTTTCTTTATTTTCATGACTCTGAAAATTGTGGATTCACATCGAAAGCATCAAAACTATGAATTATCACATGTGGAATGAAATACTTAACAAAAGAGTGTGAAACAACTGAAAATATGTCTTATATTCTAGGTTCTTCAAAGTGGCCACCTTTTGCTTTGATTACTGCTTTGCACACTCTTGGCATTCTCTTGATGAGCTTCAAGAGGTAGTCACCGGAAATGGTTTTCCAACAGTCTTGAAGGAGTTCCCAGAGATGCTTAGCACTTGTTGGCCCTTTTGCCTTCACTCTTCAGTCCAGCTCACCCCAAACCATCTCGATTGGGTTCAGGTCTGGTGACTGTGGAGGCCAGGTCATCTGGCGTAGCACCCCATCACTCTCCTTCTTAGGCTACTTTCACACTTGCGTTGAACGGTATCCGTTGCATTGCGTTGTGTAACGGATGCAACGGATGTGTTGCATATAGTGACGCAACGGATGCTGCAAAACAACGCAATTCGTTTTGATTTTTTTTTTTTTTTTTTTCCCGGTTTTACCAGCGGCAGACTATAGTGAACGATCAGCTGATCGTTCCCTGCAGCCGGCCGCTGGGTGATCAGCTGATTGCTCCCAGTAGCCGGCCGCCGGGTGATCAGCTGATCGCTCCCGCCCGCCGGGTGATCAGCTGATCGCTCCCGGCTGCCGGGTGATCAGCTGATCGCTCCCTGCAGCCGGCTGCCGGGTGATCAGCTGATCGCTCCCGGCCGCCGGGTGATCAGCTGATCGCTCCCTGCAGCCGGCCGCCGGGTGATCAGCTGATCGCTGTCACTTGCCGGCGCCCGGGCATGCCGGCGGGCGGGCGCTCAGCTGAGCGCTGTGACTTGCCGGCGGCCGGGCATGCTGGTGGCCGGTCATTCAGCTGAGCGCTGTCGCTTGCCGACGGCCGGGCGCTCAGCTGAACGTTCGGCCACCGCGAGCCAAAATAAAGTTTGATTTAAAAAAAAAAAAAAAAAAAAAAAAAAAAAGAGCATGCGCAGTGAAATCCAGAGGATTCCGCTGCTCAAAATAACGTTACATGCTGCGTTCCTCCCGCTGGGCGGAAGCAACGGAGCGTCGCCCAGCGGAAGCAACGCAGCTCCTTTTGGTACAATCCGTCAACCATACAAGTCTATGGGAAACAGCGGAATCCGTTAACGGATTCCGCTGTTTCCCAAAAGGGCGGATTGTAACGGAAGGAAAATAACGCAAGTGTGAAAGTACCCTTAGTCAAATAGCCCTTACTCAGCCTGGAGGTGTGTTTGGGGTCATTGTCCTGTTGAAAAATAAATGATGGGTCCAACTAAACGCAAACCGGATGGAATAGCACGCCACTGCAAGATGCTGTGGTAGCCATGCTGGTTCAGTATGCCTTCAATGTTAAATAAATCCCCAACCAGCAAAGCCCCCCCACACCATCACACCTCCTCCTCTATGCTTCACGGTGGGAACCAAGCATGTAGAGTCCAACCGTTCACCTTTTCTGTGTCGCACAAAGACCCGGTGGTTGGATCCAAAGATCTCAAATTTGGACTCATCACAGCAAAGCACAGATTTCCACTGGTCTAATGTCCATTCCTTGTGTTCTTTAGCCCAAACAAGTCTCTTCTGCTTGTTGCCTGTCCTTAGCAGTGGTTTCCTAGCCGCTATTTTACCATGAAGGCTGCTGCGCAATGTCTCCTCTTAACAGTTGTTCTAGAGATGTGTCTGCTGCTAGAACTCTGTGTGGCATTGACCTGGTCTCTAATCTGAGCTGCTGTTAACCTGCGATTTCTGAGGCTGGTGACTCGGATAAACTTATCCTCCGCAGCAGAGGTGCCTCTTGGTCTTCCTTTCCTGGGACGGTCCTTATGTGAGCCAGTTTCTTTGTAGTGTTTGATGGTTTTTGCCACTGCACTTGAGGACACTTTCAAAGTTTTCTTTTTCGCTCTATTGGGAGACCCAGACAATTGAGACAATTGGGTGTATAGGCTATGCCTCCGGAGGTCGCACAAAGTACTACACTTAAAAGTGTTAGGCCCCTCCCCTTCTGCCTATACACTCCCCGTGCTCCCACGGGCTACTCAGTTTTTTGCTTTGTGCGAAGGAGGTCAGACACGCACAGCACAGCTCCACAGATTAGTCAGCAGCAGCTGCTGACTAGGTCGGATGGAAGAAAAGTGGGCCCATATAGGGCCCCCAGCATGCTCCCTTCTCACCCCACTTTTGTCGGCGGTGTTGTTAAGGTTGAGGTATCCATTGCGGGTACGGAGGCTGGAGCCCACATGCTGTTTTTCCTTCCCCATCCCCCTTAGGGCTCTGGGTGAAGTGGGATCTTATCGGTCTCCAGGCACTGAGACCGGGCTTCATCCACAACTCCTGTGGAGCCTGATGGATAGGAGCCGATACCGTTCAGGGACATGGCCCTGCATCTTAAAGGTACTCTGTATCCCTATGGGGACCGCGCACGGCATCACCTCAGCTTTGCTGGGTGTGCTAGTGCACCTGGGACCGCGGCGCTGACCGGGTCTATATGTGCCATTACACACTCAGCGTCGCTGAGTGTGTTTATATGTAAGGGCTACCGCACTGACCGCCGTTGCCACGGGACACTGCGGCGCGGCTGGGACTTGTAGTTCGCCGGGGACTTTCACGCGACCGCGCTTTTACGGCGGCCGCGTTTATTACTACAGTCCCCGGCTTCATTGCGGCCTAGTTTCCCTTGTTTTCTCCCGCCCTCAGCCCTGACAGGCAGGGGAAGGGCGGGACGCTGCACGGAGCGAGCAGCAATGAGGGCTGGAGTATGATTTACATGCTCCATTCCCCTCACTGTGCACAGTATGAGCGCCCATTTCGCGCTCTTTCTAGGCCACGCCCACAGCTTCCTCAGCTCGTCAGGACGCCGCAGCCATTCCTGTCAGCTCCACCGACGCTGCAGAGAGGGACATATTCATGGGAGACCCAGACACGGTCTCTGGTGGCCTCACAACCGCTTAGGCGGCTGGTGAGCAGCACATGTGGTGCTAGCCCCATGGTGCTGTATTGTATTGGTACATTATTTGTGTACTGTATATAATTTACACTGTATGAGCACAGTTCTTTCTGGCTATATACCCTATTGTGTTACTCAGGGAAAACTATAGCATGGCGCCCATAAACGGCAGGGGTGCCAAAACACAGGCTTATTATGTTGCCTGCGCCGCATGTAAGACCCAGCTACCGGCAAGTTCCACTGACCCTCATTGTGTACAGTGTTCGACCCCTGTGACACTTCCTCAGCCGGATCCTCTGCTAAGAGGAGCCCAGGGGGAGCCACCTGTTGACACTGTCCAGGTGACGGGGACTGAGTTTGCAGCCTTTAAGGATCAACTCTCTGAGACTATGGCTAAGATACTAGAAGCCTTGCAGTCCAGACCGGTATCTCAGCAAAGGGACTCTGTTGAATCATTGTTCCCTGACCCCCCTCAGTTGGACCAACAATGTCCTCACGGGGTATCTCATACATCCCAGACGGAGGGTTCGGACTTAGAACCTAGCCCCAGATCGTCTAAGCGGGCCCGCTTAGAATTTCCCTCGACATCATATTGTTTAGGGTCTCAGCGGGGGGATTCTCTGGTTGATGATGCGGAAACAGCTGATCAGGATTCTGATCCTGGGAGCGCTCTCAATCTTAATTCTCCAGACGAGGACGTCATAGTGAATGATCTTATTGCATCCATTCATCAGTTGCTGGATATTCTTCCCTCAGCCCCTCCGGCGGAGGAGTCTGTTTCTCAGCAGGAGAAATTTCGCTTCAGGTTCCCCAAGCGTACACAGAGTATGTTTCTAGACCACTCTGATTTCAGAGAGGCAATCCAGACTCACCATGCTTGTCCGGATAAGCGTTTCTCTAAGCGCCTTAAGGATACACGTTTTCCTTTTCCCCCGGAAGTGTTTTAAGGTTGGATTCAATGTCCCAAAGTGGATCCTCCAATCTCCAAACTGGCGGCTAGATCCATACTTGCAGTGGAAGATGGGGCCTCGCTTAAAGATGCCACTGACAGGCAGATGGAGCTCTGGATGAAATCCATCTATGAAGCTATCGGAGCTTCTTTTGCCCCAGCATTCGCAGCCGTATGGGCGCTACCAGCTATATCAGCAGGTCAAGCGAAAATTGAAGCGGCCGCGCCACAAGTGGCTTCCATTACCTCCCAGACCTCGGCAATTGCGTCTTACACTATGAATGCTGTCCTGGACTCTGTGAGCCGTACGGCAGTTGCGACCGCCAATTCGGTAGTAGTCCGCAGGGCCTTGTGGCTACGGGAGTGGAAGGCAGATTCCGCTTCCAAAAAGGCGTTTAACCGGTTTGCCAATTTCTGGCGACAGGCTCTTTGGCGAGCGCCTGGATGAAATCATCAAACAATCCAAGGGAAAGGATACTTCCTTACCCCAGTCCAAGCAGAACCTCTCCCAACAGAGGAGAGGGCAGTCGAGGTTTCGGTCCTTTCGGGGCGCGGGCAGGTCCCAATTCTCCTCGTCCAAAAGGTCTCAGAAAGAACAAAGGAACTCTGATGCATGGCGGTCTAAGTCACGTCCTAAAAAGGCCATTGGGAGCACCGCTAACAAAGCGGCTGCCTCATGACTTTCTACCTCCTCTAGTAGCATCCTCGGTCGATGGCAGGCTCTCCCGCTTTTGCGACACCTGGCTGCCACAAATAAAAGACCGCTGGGTGAGAGACATTCTCTCTCACGGTTACAAGATAGAGTTCATCTCTCGTCCCCCGACTCGATTCTTCCGGTCCTCTCCGCCTCCCGAGCGAGCCGAGGCTCTTCGGCAGGCGCTGGGCACCCTGAAGGCAGAAGGAGTGGTGGTCCCTGTTCCTCTTCAGCAACAGGCCCACGGTTTTTACTCCAACTTGTTTGTGGTCCCAAAGAAGGACGGGTCCTTCCGTCCTGTCCTGGACCTGAAACTTCTCAACAAACACGTAAAGACCAGGCGGTTCCGGATGGAATCCCTCCGTTCCGTCATCGCCTCAATGTCCCAGGGAGATTTCCTTGCATCGATGGATATCAAAGATGCTTATCTCCACGTTCCGATTGCCCCAGAGCACCAGCGCTTCTTGCGCTTCGCCATAGGAAACGAACATCTGCAGTTCGTGGCACTGCCATTCGGCCTGGCAACAGCCCCACGGGTTTTCACCAAGGTTATGACTACTGTAGTAGCGGTCCTCCATTCTCAGGGTCACTCGTGATCCCGTACTTGGACGATCTGTTGATCAAGGCACCCTCTCAAGAGGCATGCCAACACAGCCTCGACGCTACCCTGGAGACTCTCCAGAGTTTCGGGTGGATCATCAATTTTCCAAAGTCAAATCTGACAAAGTCCCTTTCGCGCAGTTTCACCTGCGTCCTCTATCCTGGGAAGTAGTCACGACGGACGCAAGTCTGTCAGGGTGGGGAGCGGTTTTTCTCCACCACAGGACTCAGGGTACGTGGTCCCGGCAAGAGTCCTCGCTTCAGATCAATGTTCTGGAAATTCGGGCAGTGTATCTTGCCCTGAAAGCGTTCCAGCAGTGGCTGGAAGGCAAGCAGATCCGAATTCAGTCGGACAATTCCACAGCGGTGGCATACATCAACCACCAAGGCGGCACACGCAGTCGACAAGCCTTCCAGGAAGTCCGGCGGATTTTGATGTGGGTGGAAGCCACGGCCTCCACCATATCCGCAGTTCACATCCCAGGCGTGGAAAACTGGGAAGCAGATTATCTCAGTCGCCAGGGCATGGACGCAGGGGAATGGTCCCTTCACCCGGACGTGTTTCAGGAGATCTGTTGCCGCTGGGGGGTGCCGGACGTCGACCTCATGGCGTCCCGGCACAACAACAGTGGTACCCGGATCTGTGGCATCTCACGGTCGGCCAACCGTGGGCACTACCAGACCGACCAGACTTGCTGTCTCAAGGGCCGTTTTTTCCATCTGAATTCTGCGGCCCTCAACCTGACTGTGTGGCCATTGAGTCCTGGATCCTAGCGTCTTCAGGGTTATCTCAAGAAGTCATTGCCACTATGAGACAGGCTAGGAAACCAACGTCCGCCAAGATTTATCACAGGACGTGGAAAATTTTCCTGTCGGGGTGCTCTGCTCAGGGTTTTTCTCCCTGGCCATTTGCATTACCTACTTTTCTGTCCTTCCTTCAATCTGGACTGGAAAAGGGTTTGTCGCTCGGCTCCCTTAAGGGACAAGTTTCAGCGCTCTCTTGTTTTTCCAGAAGCGCCTAGCTAGACTTCCACAGGTACGCACGTTCCTGCAGGGAGTTTGTCACATCGTTCCACCTTACAAGCGGCCGTTAGAACCCTGGGATCTGAACAGGGTGCTGCTGGTTCTTCAGAAACCACCATTCGAGCCAATGAGAGATATCTCCCTCTCACGAATTTCGCAGAAAGTGGTTTTTCTGGTAGCAGTCACGTCTCTTCGGAGAGTGTCTGTGCTAGCAGCGTTGTCGTGCAAAGCCCCTTTTCTGGTTTTTCACCAGGACAAGGTGGTTCTACGTCCGGTTCCGGAATTTCTCCCTAAGGTGGTATCCACCTTTTCATCTCAATCAGGATATTTCCTTACCCTCTTTTTATCCTCATCCAGTTCACCAATGTGTTAAGGATTTGCACTTGTTAGATCTGGTGAGAGCACTCAGAATCTACATTTCCCGCACGGCGCCCCTGCGCCGCACGGATGCACTCTTTGTCCTTGTCGCTGGCCAGCGTAAAGGATCACAGGCTTCCAAATCAACCCTGGCTCGGTGGATCAAGGAGCCAATTATCGAAGCTTACCGTTCGGCTGGGCTTCCGGTTCCCTCAGGGCTGAAGGCCCATTCTACCAGAGCCGTGGGAGCGTCCTGGGCTTTGAGGCACCAGGCTACGGCTCAACAGGTGTGTCAGGCGGCTACCTGGTCGAGCCTGCACACTTTCACGAAGCACTATCAGGTGCATATCTATGCTGCGGCGGATACCAGCCTAGGTAGACGAGTCCTTCAGGCGGCGGTTGCCCACCTGTAGGAAAGGGCCGTTTTACGGCTCTCTTACGAGGTATTATTTTACCCACCCAGGGACTGCTTTTGGACGTCCCAATTGTCTGGGTCTCCCAATAGAGCGAAAAAGAAGAAGGGAATTTTGTTTACTTACCGTAAATTCCTTTTCTTCTAGCTCTAATTGGGAGACCCAGCGCCCGCCCCTGTTTTTTTGTGTGCACATGTTGTTCATGTTGAATGGTTTCAGTTCTCCGAGTTTCCTTTGGATTGAAGTTACTTTAAACCAGTTTATAATTATTTTCCCTCCTTCTTGCTTTTGCACCGAAACTGAGTAGCCCGTGGGAGCACGGGGAGTGTATAGGCAGAAGGGGAGGGGCCTAACACTTTTAAGTGTAGTACTTTGTGCGACCTCCGGAGGCATAGCCTATACACCCAATTGTCTCAATTGTCTGGGTCTCCCAATTAGAGCTAGAAGAAAAGGAATTTACGGTAAGTAAACAAAATTCCCTTCTTCCCAATTTTTCGGACTGACTGACCTTCATTTCTTAAAGTAATGATGGCCACTCGTTTTTCTTTACTTAGAATTTGTATTATGGCAAGAAAAAAAGCAACTAACAGTCTATTCAGTAGGACTATCAGCTGTGTATCCACCAGACGTCTGCACAACACAACTGATGGTCCCAACCCCATTTATAAGGCAAGAAATCCCACTTATTAAACCTGACAGGGCACACCTGTGAAGTGAGAACCATTTCCGGTGACTACCTCTTGAAGCTCATCAAGAGAATGCCAAGAGTGTGCAAAGCAGTAATCAAAGCAAAAGGTGGCTACTGAAGAACCTAGAATATAAGACATATTGTCACACTTGTTTGTTAAGTATTTCATTCCACATGTGATAATTCATAGTTTTGATGCCTTCAATGTGAATCTACAATTTTCAGAGTCATGAAAGTAAAGAAAACTCTTTGAATGAGAAGATGTGTCCAAACTTTTGGTCTGTACAGTATATATATATATATATACATATATATTTGAAGAAACATCAAGACAGCACTCAGCATAGACTTGAAAAAAAACCCGCTTTTATTGGCCCATAGGATACAGCAACATTTCAGTCGCAAGTGACTTTTGTCAAGGCACAAATTAAGAGACCACTTCCGAATTTTAAGTTTCTTTGTCGCTCCTTATTGGGAGACCCAGACAATTGGGTGTATAGCTATGCCTCCGGAGGCCACACAAAGTATTACACTAAAAGTGTAAAGCCCCTCCCCTTCAGCCTATACACCCCCCGTGCTGCCACGGGCTCATCTGTTTTTATGCTTTGTGCGAAGGAGGTCAGACATGCACGCATAGCTCCACAGCTTAGTCAGCAGCAGCTGCTGACTATGTCGGATGGAAGAAAAGAGGGCCCATAACAGGGCCCCCAGCATGCTCCCTTCTCACACCACTCTTGTCGGCGGTGTTGTTAAGGTTGAGGTATCCATTGCGGGTACGGAGGCTGGAGCCCACATGCTGCTTTCCTTCCCCATCCCTCAATTAGGGCTCTGGGTGAAGTGGGATCCTTTCGGTCTCCAGGCACAGGAGACCGTGCTCCATCCACAGCTCCTGAGGACTCTGCTGGATAGGAGCCGAGTATCGTTCAGGGACATGGCCCTGCTACTTTGAGGTACTCTGTGTCCCCGTGGGGACCGCGCACAGCAACACTCCAGCATTGCTGGGTGTGCTAGTGCACCGGGGACAGCAGCGCTGACTGCGTTTGTGCCATTACACACTTCAGCGTCGCTGAGTGTGTTCGTGTAGGGGGACTGCCGCGCTGACCGCCGCTGCCATGCTTATCACTGCGGCGCAGCTGGGACTGTTAGTGCGCCGGGGACTTCCGCGCCGACCGCGCTTATACGGCGGCCGCGCTTATAACTCGAGTCCCCGGCTTTTGCGGCCTAGTCTCGTTTTCTTCCCGCCCCCAGCCCTGTCAATCAGGGGAAGGGCGGGACGCTGTACAGGACGGCAGCACTGAGGGCTGGAGCATGCTTTGCATACTCCACCCCCCTCACTCTGCACAGTGGGGCACCAGTTCCCGCACTTTTCTGGGTCACGCCCACGGCTCCCTCCTCTCCTCAGGACGCCGGCAGCCATTCCTCTCAGCTCTGCTAACGCTGGAGAGGAGAGACAAGCTCAAGGAGACCCAGGCAGGATTTCTGGTGCCCAGACAACCGCTTTGCGCAGGCGGTAAGCAGCACCTGTGGTGCTGGCCCCACTAGTGCAGAAGTGTAATTATAGATTACATGATTATAGTCTATACTTTACACTGTATGGTGCACGGTTGATTTTTGTCTATATACCCTCCTGTATTGCTCAGAGGAGACAACAGCATGTCGTCCACAAATAGCAAGGGTGCCAAAGCACAGACTTACTATGCTGCCTGTGCAGCATGTACGGCTATACTGCCGGCAGGTTCCACTGACCCTCATTGTGTGCAATGCTCGGCCCCTGTGGCACTTTCTCAGCCGGAGCCTCTGCTAAGGGTAGCCCAGGGAGAACCACCTGTTAACACTGTCCAGGTGACAGGGACGGAGTTTGCAGTTTTTACTGAAAGACTTTCTGAGACTATGGCTAAGATATTACAAGCCTTGCAGTCCAGGCCGGCATCTCAAGCCAGGGGCACTGTGGAATCATTGCCCCCTGGTCCCCCTCAGTTGGAACAGCAATGTCCTCCCGGGGTGTCTCATGGATCCCAGGGTGAGGTCTCTGACACGGACCGCAGCCCCAGACCGATTAAGCGAGCTCGCTATGATATCCCCTCGACATCATCACAATGTTCAGGGTCTCAGCGAGAGGACTCTCTGTATGATGAAGCGGAGGTAGCTGATCAGGATTCTGATCCTGAAGCCGCTCTCAACCTTGATACTCCTGATGGGGACACCATAGTGAATGATCTTATTGCGTCCATCAATGAAATGTTGGATATTTCTCCCTCAGCTCCTCCAGTGGAGGAGTCAGCTTCTCAGCAGGAGAAATTCCGTTTCAGGTTTCCCAAGCGTACAAAGAGTATGTTTCTGGACCACTCTGACTTCAGAGAGGCAGTCCAGAAACACCGAGCTTGTCCAGATAAGCGTTTTTCCAAGCGCCTTAAGGATACACGTTACCCTTTCCCCCCTGACGTGGTCAAGGGCTGGACTCAGTGTCCCAAGGTGGATCCTCCAATCTCCAGACTTGCGGCTAGATCCATAGTTGCAGTGGAAGATGGAGCTTCACTCAAGGATGCCACTGACAGACAGATGGAGCTCTGGTTGAAATCCATCTATGAAGCTATCGGCGCGTCTTTTGCTCCAGCATTCTCAGCCGTATGGGCACTCCAAGCTATCTCAGCTGGTCAGGCGCAAATTGACGCACTCACACGTACGTCTGCGCCGCAGGTGGCGTCCATAACCTCTCAAACGTCGGCATTTGCGTCCTACGCTATTAATGCTGTCCTGGACTCTGCGAGCCGTACGGCGGTTGCAGCCGACAATTCGGTGGCAATACGCAGGGCCTTGTGGCTGCGGGAATGGAAGGCAGATTCGGCTTCCAAAAAGTGCTTAACTGGATTGCCATTTTCTGGCGACCGTTTGTTTGGTGAGAGATTGGATGAAATCATCAAACAATCCAAGGGAAAGGAAACATCCTTACCCCAGGCCAAACCAAAAACACCCCAACAGAGGAGGGGACAGTCGAGGTTTCGGTCCTTTCGGAGTGCGGGCAGGTCCCAATTCTCCTCGTCCAAAAGGCCGCAGAAGGATCAGAGGAACTCCGACGCATGGCGGTCTAAATCACGCCCTAAAAAGACCGCCGGAGGTGCCGCTACTAAGGCGGCTTCCTCATGACTTACGGCCTCCTCACACCGCATCCTCGGTCGGTGGCAGGCTCTCCCGCTTTTGCGACACCTGGCTGCCACAAGTAAAAGACCGTTGGGTGAGAGACATTTTGTCTCACGGTTACAGGATAGAGTTCAGCTCTCGTCCTCCGACTCGATTCTTCAGAACATCTCCGCCTCCCGAGCGAGCTGAGGCTCTTCTGCAGGCGGTGGGCATTCTGAAGGCAGAAGGAGTGGTGGTCCCGGTTCCTCTTCAGCAACAGGGTCACGGTTTCTACTCCAACCTGTTTGTGGTTCCAAAGAAGGACGGGTCCTTCCGTCCTGTTTTGGACCTAAAACTGCTCAACAAACACGTAAGGACCAGGCGGTTCCGGATGGAATCCCTCCGCTCCGTCATCGCCTCAATGTCCCAAGGAGATTTCCTAGCATCGATCGATATCAAGGATGCTTATCTCCACGTACCAATTGCTCCAGAGCATCAGCGCTTCTTGCGCTTCGCCATAGGAGACGAACACCTTCAGTTCGCGGCACTGCCGTTCGGCCTGGCGACAGCCCCAAGGGTTTTCACCAAGGTCATGGCTACAGTAGTTGCGGTCCTCCACTCTCAGGGTCACTCAGTGATACCTTACTTAGACGATCTGCTGGTCAAGGCACCCTCTCAAGAGGCATGCCAACACAGCCTCGACGTTACTCTGGAGATTCTCCAGAGTTTCGGGTGGATCATCAATTTTCCAAAGTCAAATCTGACACCGGTCCAATCGCTGACATATCTTGGCATGGAGTTTCATACTCTTCCAGCGATAGTGAAGCTTCCGCTGGACAAACAGCGTTCACTACAGACAGGGGTGCAATCTCTCCTTCAAGGTCGGTCACACCCCTTGAGGCGCCTCATGCACTTCCTGGGGAAGATGGTGGCAGCAATGGAAGCAGTCCCTTTCGCGCAGTTTCACCTGCGTCCACTTCAATGGGACATCCTACGCAAGTGGGACAGGATGCCGACGTCCCTAGACAGGAACGTCTCCCTCTCTCAGGCAACCAAAGCTTCCCTTCGGTGGTGGCTTCTTCCCACCTCATTATCGAAGGGGAAATCCTTCCTACCCCCATCCTGGCGGTGGTCACGACGGACGCGAGTCTGTCAGGGTGGGGAGCGGTTTTTCTCCACCACAGGGCTCAGGGTACGTGGACTCAGCAAGAGTCCTCACTTCAGATCAATGTTCTGGAGATCAGGGCAGTGTATCTTGCCCTAAAAGCGTTCCAGCAGTGGCTGGAAGGCAAGCAGATCCGAATTCAGTCTGACAACTCCACAGCGGTGGCTTACATCAACCACCAAGGTGGGACACGCAGTCGGCAAGCCTTCCAGGAAGTCCGGCGGATTCTGCTGTGGGTGGAAGCCACAGCATCCACCATATCCGCAGTTCACATCCCGGGCGTAGAAAACTGGGAAGCAGACTTTCTCAGTCGCCAGGGCATGGACGCAGGGGGAATGGTCCCTTCACCCGGACGTGTTTCAGGAGATCTGTTGCCGCTGGGGATGCCGGACATCAACCTAATGGCGTCACGGCACAACAACAAGGTCCCAACATTCATGGCTCGATCTCAAGATCACAGAGCTCTGGCGGCAGACGCCTTAGTTCAGGATTGGTCGCAGTTTCGGCTTCCTTATGTGTTTCCTCCTCTGGCACTGTTGCCCAGAGTGTTACGCAAGATCAGGGCCGACTGCCGCCGCGTCATCCTCGTCGCTCCAGACTGGCCGAGGAGGTCGTGGTACCCGGATCTTTGGCATCTCACGGTCGGCCAACCGTGGGCACTGCCAGACCGACCAGATTTGCTGTCTCAAGGGCCGTTTTTCCATCTGAATTCTGCGGCCCTCAACCTGACTGTGTGGCCATTGAGTCCTGGATCCTAGCGTCGTCAGGATTATCTCAAGAGGTCATTGCCACTATGAGACAGGCTAGGGACATCTCCTTACCCTCGTTTTGTCCTCATCCAGTTCACCAATGTGAAAAGGATTTGCACTTGTTAGATCTGGTGAGAGCACTCAGACTCTACATTTCTCGTACGGCGCCCCTGCGCCGCTCGGATGCACTCTTTGTCCTTGTCGCTGGCCAGCGTAAAGGGACACAAGCTTCCAAGTCAACCCTGGCTCGGTGGATCAAGGAACCAATTCTCGAAGCTTACCGTTCCTCGGGGCTTCTGGTTCCCTCAGGACTGAAGGCCCATTCTACCAGGGCCGTGGGAGCGTCCTGGGCCTTGCGACACCAGGCTACGGCTCAGCAGGTGTGTCAGGCAGCTACCTGGTCGAGCCTGCACACTTTCACGAAACACTATCAGGTGCATACCTATGCTTCGGCAGATGCCAGCCTAGGTAGGCGAGTCCTTCAGGCGGCAGTTGCCCACCTGTAGGACGGAGCCGTTACGGCTCTATTATGAGGTATTATTTACCCACCCAGGGACTGATTTTGGACGTCCCAATTGTCTGGGTCTCCCAATAAGGAGCGACAAAGAAGAAGGGAATTTTGTATACTTACCGTAAATTCCTTTTCTTCTAGCTCCAATTGGGAGACCCAGCACCCGCCCCTGTTTTTGTATACACATGTTGTTCATGTTAAATGGTTTCAGTTCTCCGATATTCCTTCGGATTGAATTTACTTTAAACCAGTTTATAATTTTTTCCTCCTTCGGGCTTTTGCACCAAAACTGATGAGCCCGTGGCAGCACGGGGGGTGTATAGGCTGAAGGGGAGGGGCTTTACACTTTTAGTGTAATACTTTGTGTGGCCTCCGGAGGCAGTAGCTATACACCCAATTGTCTGGGTCTCCCAATTGGAGCTAGAAGAAAAGGAATTTACGGTAAGTAAACAAAATTCCCTTCTTTTCTGATTTTTCTCTTTATAGGTATATTTTTTGAGTAAAATGTAAATTGCTATTTTATTCTATAAGCTACTGACAACATGTCTCTGAATTTCCAAGCAATACATTTTCTATTCATTTTCTGAAAATGAGAATGGTCAAAATAACAGAACAATGCTTTGCTTTCAGACCTTAAATAATGCAAAGAAAACAAGTTCATAATCATTTAGAAACAACAATACTAATAATGTTTTACCTCAGGAAGATTCAGAAATCAATATTTTGTGGAATAACCATGATGTTTAATCCCAGCTTTCATGCGTCTTGGCTGCTTTCCACCAGTATTTCACACTGCTTTTGGGTGACCTTATGCCACTCCTGGTGGATAAATGTAAGCAGTTCTTCATTGTTTGATGGCTTGTGACTATCCATCTTCCTCTTGATTACATTCCAGAGGTTTTCAATGGGTTTCAGGTCTGGAGATTGGAGATTGGGCTGGCCATGACAGGGTTTTGATGTGGTGATCCTTCATCCACACATTGACATAGCTGTGTGGCAATGAAAGAACATTTTACTGAAAAATATACCTGTAAAGAGAAAAATCAGAAAAACTGAGAATTTTGCAGTGGTCTCTATATACTGTGTATATATATATATATATATATATATATATATATATATATATATATATATATATATATATATATATATATATATATATATATATATATATATATATATATATATATATATATATATATGCGAGATGGCCGAGCACTCGCCCAAACCATTGATTGACTTACGGACCTCTGAATCCCAGGAGTCTCTCTTCACCCCAGGCAATGATGCAATATTGATGACTTTGATTTCTCTCCCGTCATGTTTCATGTAGAGGAACCCGGCCAACTTGATGTCCGCCAACCTGCAGTCTTATCAGAAGACGTCCATGGTGCATCTGCCAGACAGTGGTTTAGGAGATGACCAGAACATCACATCCTCACCTTCCAACGGCGTAGACCGGAGATCGGCAACACTATACAATCATTTTACCTCCAAGAATGAAGAAAATAGGTGCGGGGAATCGCTCCGGGGATTGGGAACATTGGAATTATTGGATAAGTCAGGTCCTCAACTTGCAGACATCACTGGGTCTGTAAGCAGCTCCACATTCATCCACAATGCAAACCAGTGCTGCCTCCTATATAGAGTATCAAAAGCAAAGGTGACAACGGTCAGATTAATGGGGTTTATTGCTAAGACCTTTGGTCCTCGTAAAGGTCCCAACAGTCAGAGCCTCCCTGGTCCCAAAGTAGCTTTTAATGGTGGAATAACCCTTTAAAACAAGCCGTAGCATGGACAAGATTAGCGGTTGTTGGAATTTTTCCATAGGGTTCCATATAGAAAAATGTTCACGTCGACCACCGTTGGTCACTGAGCTTTCCGTAATACGTTGTTGGCCCAATGACACGTTCCGCTTTGTTACAGCACTTTTTTTTTCAAACATCTCCGGTTGCTTTTCTGTCCCAAAGGTAAAGCAAGTTTTCCCTTAAATCCAAACACAGCCGCCCCCCGGAGAAGTTCTGTTGTGTGCGCCGAGGTGGTTGAATGGAAAACTTGCTTCACGTTTGGAACGAAGGAGCAGAGACGAAAGAGAGAAACTGTTCCAGAATCAGGGGAGCAGCGGGAATTGGAAAAGGAACTGTGCTTAAATGTAAGAATCCCATGAAAGGTTCTCTGGAGGGTAACCTCGCTGTGTCTCCGCCATCTGCAGGTCATTTGAAGGAATCTTATATAAGAGAGGAGCACTGCTTAAAGGTTGGAAGCCGCGATGGTTTGTGCTCGACGTCACCAAGCACCAGGTAAGAGGAGGACAATTAACATATTAGCCATGGTGAAAACTATACAACGCCGTATGTTTGTTTTTGGGGGTTTTTTTTATAACCTATGTGCATGATGTCTTATGTGATTCCATACAATGAAAAAATCTAGGCCTACACTCCCCAGCCTGGTGTATGCCCAGTCAGCGGAGCCCTGAGAAGAAATACACTGAATGTAGTGATAAAAGGAAAGGTGAACATACACCATGTGGAAAAAAGTATTGGGACACATCTTAATCACCCAATTCCTGTTTTCAATCAACCCTATTCCTCCCTGGTGTATAACATCCGGCCCCTCACCCCCCCCCCACCAGAGTATAACATCCAGCCCCTCACCCCCCCACCAGAGTATAACATCCGGCCCCTCACCCCCCCACCAGAGTATAACATCCGGCCCCTCACCCCCCCCCACCAGAGTATAACATCCAGCCCCTCACCCCCCCACCAGAGTATAACATCCGGCCCCTCACCCCCCCACCAGAGTATAACATCCAGCCCCTCACCCCCCCACCAGAGTATAACATCCGGCCCCTCACCCCCCCACCAGAGTATAACATCCGGCCCCTCACCCCCCCCCCCCCACCAGAGTATAACATCCGGCCCCTCACCCCCCCACCAGAGTATAACATCCGGCCCCTCACCCCCCCCACCAGAGTATAACATCCGGCCCCTCACTCCCCCCCACCAGAGTATAACATCCGGCCCCTCGCCTCCTCCACCAGTGTACAACATCCGGCCCCTCACCCCCCCACCAGAGTATAACATCCGGCCCCTCACCCGCCCCACCAGAGTATAACATCCAGCCCCTCACCCCCCCCCACCAGTGTACAACATCCGGCCCCTCACCCCCCCCCCCCACCAGTGTACAACATCCGGCCCCTCACCCCCCCCCCCCACCAGTGTACAACATCCGGCCCCTCACCCCCCCCTCCCCACCAGTGTACAACATCCGGCCCCTCACCCCCCCACCAGAGTATAACATCCGGCCCCTTGCCCCCCCCACCAGAGTATAACATCCGGCCCCTTGCCCCCCCCCCACCAGAGTATAACATCCGGCCCCTTGCCCCCCCCCACCAGAGTATAACATCCGGCCCCTCACCCCCCCCCACCACCAGAGTATAACATCCGGCCCCTCGCCCCCCCCCCCCAGAGTATAACATCCGTCCCTTCGCCCCCCCCCCCCACCAGAGTATAACATCCGGCCCCTCGCCCCCCCCCCACCAGAGTATAACATCCAGCCCTTCGCTTCCCCCAGTGTATACCATCCAGCCCCTCGCTTCCCCCAGTGTATACCATCCAGCCCCTCGCCCCACCCCACCAGTGTATAACATTCGGCCCCTCGCCCCCAACATTGAGTAACATCAGACTCCTCTCTCCCTCCAGTGTGTAACATCCAGCCCCTCGTCCCTTGTGTATAACATCCAGCCCCTCGTCCCTGCCAGTGTATAAGATCTGGCCCCTCTCTTCCCCCTCCCCCCCGATTTATAATATCTGGCCCCTTACTTCCCCCAATGAATAACATTCAGCCACTCAACCTTGGTGTATTGCATCCGGCCCCTCACCCCTGATGTATAAAATCCAGCCCTATTGCTACTGGTGTATAATCTCCAGACGCTCGCTACCCTGGTGTATAATCTCACACCTGGTGTATAACTACGTGTATAACCTCACCATGCCGTCTGCCTATACTACCATGTGACAGTGCGGCTGGTTATGCAGAGCTCACTGATACCAGCGCATCCTGTAATAGGAGCCACCGGGATAACAAGTCCAGTCATGACATTTCTCTCTCCTGAATCCCCCCATAATCACCTGTGAGTGATATTATTGAGATGAGGAAGGAACCGCAGCAAGTCAGTTATGAAGAGGAGACCCCCTAACATTACAGGAGGGAGGCCGAGTACCAGAGGGCCAAAAAAATCACCAAAGCTCTGCTGACTCCATAACTGCAGAGTCCAGACCTCCTCTGGTAACATCAGCACAAACACTGCGTCCGCCGGGGGCTTCATGCCCGAGTAGTTACAGCAGCCGTACATCACCAAGCACAATGCCGAGCCGTACATCACCAAGCACAATGCCGAGCCGTACATCACCAAGCACAATGCCGAGCCGTACATCACCAAGCACAATGCCGAGCCGTACATCACCAAGCACAATGCCGAGCCGTACATCACCAAGCACAATGCCGAGCCGTACATCACCAAGCACAATGCCGAGCCGTACATCACCAAGCACAATGCCGAGCCGTACATCATCAAGCACAATGCCGAGCCGTACATCACCAAGCACAATGCCGAGCCGTACATCACCAAGCACAATGCCGAGCCGTACATCACCAAGCACAATGCCGAGCCGTACATCACCAAGCACAATGCCGAGCCGTACATCACCAAGCACAATGCCGAGCCGTACATCACCAAGCACAATGCCGAGCCGTACATCACCAAGCACAATGCGAGCCGTACATCACCCAGCGCAATGCCGAGCCATATATCACCAAGCACAATGCCGAGCCATACATCACCAAGCACAATGCTGAGCCATACATCACCCAGCACAATGCCGAGCCGTACATCACCAAGCACAATGCCGAGCCGTACATCACCAAGCACAATGCAGAGCCATACATCACCAAGCACAATGCCGAGCCATACATCACCAAGCACAATGCCGAGCCATACATCACCAAGCACAATGCCAAGCTTCGGATGGAGCGGTTTAAAGCCGCCACCACTGGACGTGTTCTGTGCAGTGATGGATCGCATTGCTGTGTCTGGTATATGATGGAGGAGTCTGGGTTTGGTGATTCCAAAAGAATGTTACTGTAGAGGCTGACTCTATGTTAATGTTTTTGATGTAGAACGGGAGGTCAGAAAAGCTCGGGGGGGTGGGGGGGGGGGGGGGGGGGGGGGGGTGGAGTGATGGATGTGGAGGTGTCCAGTTACCTCTCTCCATACAGTGTAACCTTCAGAGTAGGATCTCATTGTTTTGCTCCAATAATCTCAGTCTGGATGGAAATGACTGTACAGTCGTTCAGAGCCTGGACTCTCCTGCACCGGATTTTCACCTTTTCTTTCCCGTACCTCTGTGCAGTAAGAGCCGCGGTGTTAGGCTTTGTGCGCACTAGAAATGTGAAGTTTCTCAAGAAAATTTCTTGAGAATCTTTTGGGAGTGGAAGATTTCCGGACCTCCGGAAAAAATCCGCACCAAATCCGCGGTAAGTCCGCATGCGGATTAGCCGCGAATTTCCCGCAGGTTGTTCCCTGCAGATTTTGCAGGCTGTACTGCAGAAATCCTGCGGAAATAATGGACATGCTCATTTTCTCAATAAATTTTCTCAAGAAAATCTTCTCAAGGAAATTTCTTGAGAAAAATCCGCAGCGTGCGCACCCGCTATTTTTTTTTCTCATATGATTTGCTGGGAAATCTCTGCACAAAGATTGCAGACATTTCTCAAGAAATTTCCGCAGCAAATCCGTGGGTAAAACGGCCTAGTGCGCACATAGCCTTATAGTTGCAGTTTTCTGCAGCTGGGTCATGTCAGGGGTCTCCACTCCGCTGTGACCCGCTCTTGGCAGCCACCAGCGAGGTGTTTCTGTTACTGGCTGTTGTCTCTGAAGTTTTGCAATTTGCGGGAGACGTAAATCTGTTACTTATATTGACTGCACTTTTCCTTCCCCACAGCTCCGATACTACGACTCCGGGGAAGACGCCAGCTGTAAGGGACACATAGACCTGGCAGATGTGGAAACGGTGGTGCCGGCCGCACCAACCATCGGGGTGCCAAAGCACGCCAGCGACAGGGCTTTTTTTGATGTGAGTAAATGTATGGAAGAAAACAATATCTGGGTCTGAATAATCACACTCAGTGCTGGCAATCATATACGAGATCTCCAGCCTGATGACTGTCTCTGCACTGAGGACGCAAGAAAGATCACACTGAGGATTTCCAAGTGCTCGCTCATCACTACTTACCAGTACCGAGCACCTGAGCATGGTAGTGCCCCGCTCATCACTACTTACCAGTACTGAGCATGGTAGTGCTCGCTCATCACTACTTACCAGTACTGAGCACCTGAGCATGGTAGTGCCCGCTCATCACTACTTACCAGTACCGAGCACCTGAGCATGGTAGTGCCCGCTCATCACTACTTACCAGTACTGAGCATGGTAGTGCTCGCTCATCACTAGTTACGAGTACTGAGCACCTGAGCATGGTAGTGCCCGCTCATCACTAGTTACCAGTACTGAGCACCTGAGCATGGTAGTGCCCGCTCATCACTAGTTACCAGTACTGAGCACCCGAGCATGGTAGTGCCCGCTCATCACTAGTTACGAGTACTGAGCACCCGAGCATGGTAGTGCCTGCTCATCACTAGTTACCAGTACTGAGCACCCGAGCATGGT